>NC_056737.1:860976607-861136607 GCF_019279795.1 Protopterus annectens | reverse complement strand
ATAGGATCATAGGAAGTTACTAGGCTAACAGCCCCAGGGCCCTTACAAGCCTAGCGAAGTTCAACCCGTGTTCCCAAGGGTGTCTGGTTCAAGCAGGCACTAAAATAAGCACCTATTGCCCCTGTCCAAGAAGGACACAGGTGGAACTCCAGGATGAATTTCCGCTTAACCATCCAATTGTCCAAACTGCGCTTAAATAGGACAAATGAGGGGCTTTGCTTAACATGAATAGGAAGCTTATTCCAAAGGTAGAGCAACCTCTGTGAGATAAATCTATCTCTCCAACAAGTTCTGTTGATGCCACATACCAGGACCTGCTCCTCAAAGATCCTAGATGGGGGACAGGTGTTAGGGATGCTTTGGGGCTATACATGCCGGGGACAGGGGAGAGAAGTTTTCACTGAACCTGTCAGCCAGCAGGTTTGATATATCCATAGGTTCTATATAAGTAGTAATTAAGAGTTCAGGGCAAATCTGGGCCTTACCTTTGAAGTTACAGATGTAACTAAAGAATGCCTTGTGGTTATCCTTAATTAGGGAAGCTAATTTGGATTCATAGTTAACTTTGGAAGACTTCACTAGGAGTCTTATTTGCTTGTTGAAGTTGAGGAGGGAGCGTTTCTAGTTTTGAAACCATTCCTTCCTACTCTTAGACAGCAATTTCTTTCTCCTATTGTATAGACTATTAATAGCAGTTGTCCACCAGGCAGGTTTGTTTTTCCTTGAAGATCTTGTTGCAGGTATGGCAGAGTCAATACACTTGTACATTTGTTTGTATAAAGCACTGGTGCATAACTCAGCATATGTGTATATTCCATCAATGGGGGGAGGTGTTATGAAGCTATTTATGCTGTCATGTAACACATTGTAATTGACCATGGAGACATTTTTTACTCTAGTTGCTGCTAAGGAGGGGGGGTCTTGTGTTATAATTATTTCTAGCAAGACTGATTTGTGGTCAGATCTCACAAGGGATGGCCACACACTGGGGGTGGTGGAGCGAACCCATGTTGGTAAGCATCAGGTCCAAGGTGTTTGAGCCCCTTGTGGGTGTGTCAACCAGCTGGTCTTAGGCACTGGAGTTAACAAAGTCCAGGAACCTTTGGGCATGTGAGTTTGAACAAGTATAAGTTACCCAGTCTATGGATGGGTAATTAAAGTCACCCAAAACCAGGGTGCTTGGTTGCATTTTGATTGACTCAAGTAGATCCAAGTAGGCTGAGTGGATGTCCTGATTAATGGAGGGGTCCTATAGCTGGTAATGACTTAAAGACTGGACTTACCTACAGTGAATTACACCTGAAGTAATTCAAGGGAATCATGCTGTTTAACCAATCTAGAGGTGTATTTATCTTTAATGAATATTGCTAACCACCTCATTTAGTTCTCACTTCTTCAGTTTGTGGTCTGAATGTGTGGATGGATATGTAAATTGGTAGAGTTGGGGTGCTCTCCTCAGCCGTAAACCAGATCGCAGTGACTGCACAAATGTCAGCATCTTCCAGGGTGAGGACTGCTTCCAATTAGTGCAGTTTCTGGTTTAGATTCCTAGGATTTAGCAGCATAACCCTGAGTTTGTTTTTTGAGGGTATTTTTACATTGGGAATTGTGTTCTTGTGAGGATGGCAAGAGCCTTAACTGAAATCCCAGGGCTGACAGATGAAGACCATCTCTGGCAAAGCACTGAGGCCTGTCGACCATGTCATCCCACACTGACACATACTGGATCCCCTTTTAATGACATCAGAAACGAAGCCAATTGTTGAAGTCAATCATTTTTTATTTGTATTGAGGTATCATCCTAGGTAAAGGTAAGTCATAACAGTGCCTGTTGTTGAGAGACTTGAGTGCGTGTGTGATGTGGCAGATCCTGTCACCTGACAAATAGCTAACTGTACAAAAACTGAGAAAAGGCAAACAAACTAATAAAAATAAAAGACGGGTGCAATAGCAGCCAGAAAAGTTTATTTAACAAGTATTTTAAAGCGCTTTTTCGTAAGCGTTAATAGCTGACTTTCTCAGAAATAACAATGAATGAACTACAACGAAATATTTAAAAAGTTTCAAATTAGGTGCCAATTAATACATAAAATGCTGAACAACCTTCACAGACAATTTAAAGAGACATTCCCAATTCGTTTGGCATTATATTGGGAATGTATAATACCTAACAATAACACATAAATTAACAGTTATTTAAAAATTGAATTCCAAAAACCATTATTAAATTAATTGATCAAGCATTGATGTGTAACATTATAATACTTATAAAATTATTAATAAATATAAATTTATGAGCAAATAACCAATAAATGAATCATCAGCATAAAACTAAGATGAACTCAACTGTAAACATTATTATAGTCAATGAACAATGTTAAATGTAGTCAATAAAGGGTACATGTTACCAGGACTAAAATCTAAAAAAATCATCTCTTAAGACTGTTCAGTTTTAATAAACTTGAAATTGAATTGAACATGAGTCATTAATTCCTGGATAACTATACACATTTAGCCTAACTTGCCAAATTAACTCAGCCTCTTCCAACTTGAGAGGTCTAGGTCCCCCTCTACTATCACAACTGACCTGATCTATAACTAAGAATTTAAATGTGTGATTATTAAATACAGAAGTGTGTTTAGCTAGAGCATTGTCAAGTTTGGACTTTTTCATAGCATAAAGGTGCTCATATATTCTATCCCTAAGTCTCCTTTCGGTCTTATCAATATAGAAGACCGGACATAATGTACACCTAGCTAGATAAATAACAAAGGTGCAATTACAGGTGGATTTATATTTTAATTTATAAGAAGTACCATTTAACTCAAAAGAAGTTGCTTCTTCCACATATCTACAATAATTACAATTTTGACACTTTGACATGCCTGCATTACGAACTACTAAGGATTTACTACTCTCCAACACAGATTTTATATTCTTCCCTTTCCTAAAGTCGACTTTTGGTCTATCGACCTAATTTTTCAAAAATTGTGGGATACATTTTAAACAATTCCCAATTCTTATTAATTATATCAAAACAAATGTTACTTCCCATACTAAATGTTGTAATAAAGAAAGTTGTCTTTATATTATCTGTGCAAGTAACTGTTGTTTCCTCTATTTCGTGTGTACTACTATTATTAAGATCAGTCACACGATCAGGGGCATCTGGGGTCATGTTGTTACTAACTGGAAGTAGTGGTTGGTAAATATTCTGGCTTCTTTTATCCATAGTTTCCTGTATTAGGTTATCCAAGAGAACTTCAGGATAACCTCATGATAGAAACATATTTTTGAGGACAACACATTCATCAAAAAAATCGTCGTCCAAACTGACCATCCTGGCAGCTCTTACTAATTGGCCTTTGACAACCAACTTTTTCTGAGAAAAGGGGTGACAGCTAGTAAAATGTAAAAAGGTGTTTGCGTAAGTTTTCTTACGAAATATCCTTGCAGTATAACAATTGTACTCATAATTCTTACTTAAGAGTACGTCAAGGTAGGCAATATGTCAGTCCCAAATGAATGTGTGAACTCTAAAAAATTAGTAGTATTATTAAAATATTGTAAAATCGATTTACTTGTATCAACATTTGCATTAATCAAAATAAAAATATCATCAATGAATCTAGTATAATACATGAACTTGTCAAGATGAAGATTATTGTTGGAAAATACAAATTCAGATTCCCAGTATGCCATGACTAAGTTGGCTATACTTCCACCACAAGGAGACCCCATTGCCACTCCCACTTTCTGTAAAAAGAAGTCATTATAGGACATAAAAAAGTTATAAGAAAGGACGAGGTCACTAAGCACAGATATAAGGTGAATATCCCTGTCGGGAGCGTTGTGTTCTTTAAAGCAAGGGTCACCCATTCAAGTGCAATGTTGTGTGGTATAATACTGTACAGGTCTCTCGCATCTATAGTTAAAAAATTAAAGTGAGGGTTGTAAGTAACATCTTATATTTTCAAGGAATGTCCATGGATCTTTACATATCTGGGCTTCCTTTACTACATATTTCTGTAGTATACTATCCACTACCTTAGCACAAGAATAAGTAGGCGACCCCCTGCTATCAACCAACAGTCTAAGTGGGGGATTATCAATACACTTATGTATTTTTGAAATCCCAAAATTGCATGGGTATCTTGGAAATGACGTAGTTAGATAACCATACATTTTTTGGTCGATTCTACTTTCAATGTATAACTCCTCAATACAGTCCTTAATTAACTTATAAGCCCTATTGACTTCTGATCTTGAACTAGATTTGTATGTGTCAGAGTGTAGTACTTCATCCATACGGGTCTGATAGTCAGCTGTACTAAATACAACCAACCCCCCTCCCTTATCTGGTTTACAAAACCTAAGGTTTTGAGATTTGAAAAACTGTAAGTACTCAACTTCTGTCATATTCAAATGGGACATTGTGTTTCGTAGTGCACTAGTGGTACTAGCGTACCTAATGTCCAACTCAAATAATTCCAGGGCAGTGATATGGACTCCTTTAAACCACATGAAACACCTGCGGTTTTTAAACCGAGTTTTCCTGCCGGGGACTTATTGGATACTTCAGACGATCCGGTCATGGGCAGTCGTTTGGACTTAATTAACCATAAGCTGGAGAGCTTATTCCTTAGACTGGATAAAACCGATGCTGAGCACCGGGACTTTCGTGAAATATATATGTTAGCTGCAAACCAATGTTGTGAACAGAACGAAACACCAGTTCATGGGTCTCGTAGTGATGGTAAAAAAAAACACAAGTACCCTTATTGAGCATAGTTGTAAGGTCATTGTTAGCAGAGTGATTTTGTGAGCAGTGCCAACTAGCCCTGTCCATGAGGGACTTAAGTGCCACCCCAGAGGTAACTTTGCAATCACCCAACCAGTATTCATGGTTGCCCTTGAACAGGGTCACAAAGGAGCACTGATTCATATGCAGTGGGAGCCTATCACAGAGGAGTGTGAGTCACGGGGTTATATATCTGATTCCCTAACATGTTTTGTTTATGTCACTAGAACCTTTGGCCAAGTTATTCTTGTCCCATTTGATTTGTAGATGTGCAGCATTTCCAGTAGGGCAGGGTCTGAGACTGCTCTGTAAGGCAGACATATGTCACCTCTCAGCAGCCTTTCAGTCTTTCCAGGTATGTCATGTTTGGAGGCCCTGGAGTCTCCCAGACACAACATTCCATTTTCTCCAGTTGCTGCAAGTGTCTGGTGAGGTAGAGACAGAAGGGAGCATTGTACTCAGTTAGTGGTCTGATAAGGGTAGAGTACAGCAGAGGCATGACTACCGTGGTCTTGGATGTGATGTCCATATGATGTGCACAATGCAGAATGTGTGTGCCACCACTATGGACACATAGTGTTGAGACTGTAGACTGCTATCAATATGTATTGACAAGTCTTACAACACTGTATTTGAGTTTAGAGGGGTGGTATGTATATCATAATTAGCAGGGGTACTTCATTGTCAAAGGGGGATGATGAGCTATTCTATGGTTTAAGGGTCAGTCTGTGGGTTTGGCACCAATCATTTGTATGTGGCAGTCCCTTCCATAATATGTTACCATCATTGGGGGACTCTGTATTAGTGCGTCCAGTTACCAGTCATCTGCAAACTTGGTAAACCACAAGTCATCTACCATTGCCTGTGCTTCAGGGAAGTAGTTGGCAAACAGTTGAGGACCCAGTACAGATCACTGTGGTATTCTAATGGTAATTGACTACTGGTGGAGGTTCAGTCCCCAACTTTGAGACCATCTGTTATGTCAGTGAGCCAGTTACCTGTTCCTGTACTACTGTATGGTTTAATTCCCACATGGGAGATCTTCGCTGTGACACATGACTGGGGGATAGTGTCAAAGGCCTTGGATAAGTCAACATAGGTGGTATGTCCTGTTATCCCTCATCCAGGTCTGTGGGGTCAGTATCCAAGAAGTCCACAAGGTTCAATAAGCAAGATCTACCCTTGACAAAAACAAAATGGGTAGGGCTAAGTGTGTTAAAGGTTGCCTATGTTCCTGTGGATATGGTCCATATTGATTATTAGTCTAGCCTTGCACATAATTGTTTTTAGGCATATGGGTAAGTAGTTGTAATACTGCACGTTACCAGATTGATATGCATTGCATAGCATGCAACATTTGATATTGCATTTTGTACTGTGGTTGATATATGTCCGGAAAAAGTTCTGAGACAACAGGGTTGCAGTGCTTGTGGAGTGGCAACAGATGGATGTGTTGTGTGACATATTTTTAGATAGGGTCCTCAGTTTGTAATGTTTACACAAGTAATTTTATGTCATACAAAGGGAATGGACAGTAAACAGCAGTAATACAGTATAATATGTACATTTCTACAGCAGCTTTGTGTGATAGTTAGCAAAGTGCATATGCATGCGAGATACACATGTTTGCGCATAGGTAAGCAGTGTACAAACACGAGCCACATTGCTAAAATCTGACAGTTAGTATTGAGTCTATAAAATACACCTGTTCTTTAACTGACTCTGTGGCAACGTGTTAACTCATTGATACATTCCTTGTTTGGGTGAGATGGTACTGGATTTGAATACAGGTGTATCTAATACACTGCTGCCATCTAATACTTTTAAATATGTACAAATACATTGGCACCATTCTCTGCTGCTGCTTGACACACACCTTCATGCAAAATGGCTTAAATAGGTGAAATGGGTAGCTAGGACAGTGGTGAAATGGGGAGCAAGCAAGGGGAAGAACAATGGGAAAGTAGGGCAGGAATGTGCAGGAGGGAGATAATAAAGAAACATAGTTATCTATTTCTTTAACAGTGGAAAGTGAACATATGTGGAAAATGTTAACTGAATTTTAATTTTCACCTCCTGAGAGAGGGGTGACCACAACACAATCATGTTGTATAACCAACTGGACTAAATCAAGGGTGTCAAGAAACGTGTGCAAAATGGAGAGCTATGTATAGGACTTTTTTGTGTGGGACAGGTGCCCTTTTTTGTTTTTTTGTGGAGAGAGAGAGAGAGAAATACTGGGGAAGGGATATAGGAATATCTGGATCAGGTAAGTTGGGTAAGTGAGGAAGCAATTGCAGACAGACAAAACAAACAAGACAAGAGACATGGCCAGTGATGGAAACAAAAGGTTGGGGGACACCATGATTGGCGTGAGGGTGGGGACATCTCAAACCCATGGTCATCAAGCTGGGTGACAGTGAGAATCGAGTCCTCACCCACTGGACTGTCATCACTGTCACCTCACTCTACTGCTGGCTGGAGTGCTTGATGTCTCCTTCTCCTCCTCCTGGTACTATGTAAAATGAGGGACAGTAGCCTCTCCAGCCAGCGTAGGCATACACCAACAGTGCAACCCACAACCCCAAGTACCATCCCTGGCATATCGGTGTGGGTGATAAAATAACCACCTCTGCCACGGCTCCTGGAGGGAACCAGTGGATCAGCCTACATGGCAGGACTATCAGGGGGGAGGCAGGTAGTGCATGGGCAGCAGAAGTGGTGCTGCTAGGTTGGCTCCCAGACATGAGAGGCAATGGTGCTGGAGCTGGTGCAGAGGGGCAGGTCGATCCTGTGGGGCAGGCCTACCCCCTGTGCTGTGGAGCATTTAGTGATGTGGTACACATAGATGACATGGACACATTTTGATGACACATAATAAAATAAAAAAAAAAAAAAAATAAAATAAAAAGAGCGATAAGGGTTGGTGTGAGAGAAAAAGAGATAAGATTCATACCTTCATATGTGACATACAATGCGTTAGTACAATTATTTGACTTTATTATCTTAACTTTTACTTTTAAGACAACCACTTCCTCACAGATAACTTTTAAGACTACTGGCTCCTAAAAGATGCACATTGTACTACAGATTGCAGCAAGTACTTCTTGGCATGTGCATATATTGCACATATGTGTGTTCCAATTATACAAATTACAGTTTACAGCTGGGTATTTGTGCCACTAGTATAGAAGTTTTAATTTAATTTAAATATAATTGAAGAATTAACAGTATTGTATAGTTGGAAAGTGTGGTATTTGAACGCAGTCTCTGACTAAAGTCTAATATTGTACTCTTGGTTTGTGCTACAGACATACTTGCTTTTACAGTTGAGATACGCATGCTCAGTTTGATACAACTCTATAAAATAACTATCTTAGTAATCTTTAGCTTTTAATGCTACAATAACACTACTCTTCTGTTGCATACATACTACATGCTACTCTCATCCTTGGCAATCTAGCCCCATGGGTTCGGACATTGAATTCCCAGCCCCTGGCAGCTGTGGAAAAAAACAGAAAAGAACAGAATACCATTATGAATATCAGTCTTGCCTATATTCAGCCTTTAAGTCTTACAAGTACTCTCTGTAGTTTATAATTACACAGGTGTAGGATAGGGTGTTTCATGTATATATGCAAAATTATTTTTAAATTTTCTGTTTGCATACCTCCTGATTTTATGTGATTTTATGAGGATTGGTAGACAAAGAACCATGTAAAATGTAAAGTCTTAAACTCTAAGTTAAGTGACAGCTCAGTGCACTTAAATTCTGACATTTTTACTTTTTTTTCCAAATTGTACCAATAGAAATGAAATATATTCACAAATCAGTACACAAATTGCAAATATCAATTTCATGCTGCATCTGAAATGTCTGTTTGCAATTCTGAGCAACACAAATGTCAAACAGTTTAGGAAAAAATAAGCCAAGTAAAAATTAACATTCATAGGTAGTAAGCTCAAGTTTACATGAGTTCATTAGTGGTTCTGTGAATTTCTGTCGATGGTGTTCAACGATCTGGTATACCAGCTTTTGCTGTTCCTCATTGTGAGTCAGCACTTGACAGAAGTTAGTTGCTAACTTGACTGCTCGTTCAGCACAGTCATTAACAACTTGCAAAGCTGTAACAGTTTGTTTCACAATGATAAAGTCAGGCATGTCACTCCATGCTGCAAGATCAGCTGTTAGGAAAGATGGGTCTATGTTGACAGCAGTGAACAGATTCATTGATTGTTCTGTTGCGAGTCAGATAACATCATGTCCTGGAAACTGGCAACAGCTTTTGCATTGACTCTTCTTAGATATTACTGGGTGGCTTTTTCAAGGCTTCAATAATGTGCTGTTTCTCTTCATTTCACACTCGATCTAAGAACAAGGACAGTGCTATGAGATCTTCGCTCAAATACCAAAGGTGTCCCTTGAGCTTTTGCAAAGCAACTTAGCCATCTGGTTCTCTATGGCTGTAAATGACTCCAGTGTCTGCAACAGGCAAAGATCATTGAGTGGATCATTGAGTGGAGCATTGCAAGTGTCAGCAGCTAAAAACCATTCCTTAATGTACACTGTCACTGTGAAGAGGCAGCTTCAGTTGAAAGCCTGAATTTCATGTGCAGTTAATCTAAATTGCTCCTGGAAGGAGTAGATTTTAAGGCAGTATATGCCTTTTGCCATCTACCTAGCACAATGGTATGCACCAGGTGGACTCAAACCAAATGCTTCGCCTTGTGGTTTGTCATTGAGGACAAGCAGTTACAGCTTGAGAAATTCAAGGTAATCATCACAAGGCTGTGTTTCACATGTCAGCTTATCTTGCAGTAGTGCAACAACCTCAGTTCGCATCTCAGCTAGCCAGTGTTTCTAACAGTCTAACATGCATCCTTTACCTCCAGTTTCCTTAACCAGTGGTGTGTACGCATTCAAGTGAAGAAGTTTCCAGTTGTCTTAGCTCTTCTAAAAACTGCTATTTGTGGTCCTGGAGATGGGCAAAACATGTCAAACACTGCCAAAGAAATAATTTCTAAAATGTGATGTCTGCATGATAAAAACAAGTGTCGTTTCTCAAATGCTCACTGTGATGGCACCTGTGTGCACACCAGTATTGGCATTGGTATTATCAAAGCACAAACCAGCTAGCCATTCTGGAACACCTGACCAGCTATGCAATGTCTGTACCACTGCTTGTCCCATCAGCTCACCAGTGCTTGATGGAAGTTCCGGTATGTCCAGCAGTTTTTCAGTATTTCAACCTGTAACAACAATTGGCATGTAATCAGCAAATTCTCCATCACCTTGAGGTAACAGCTTCCCATCAAAATGTGCTACAAGAGGTGTTGATGGTTGAAACTGCTTCTTTACTTTCTCAGCAATGGATTGCCGTGCAGCTTGCCTTGCTCTGTTTATTGAACTTGTGGACATGACCAGATCTTTATGTCAAAGCCAGCCGCTTGCAGCGCTGGTGCAACAATATGCATCGCTTGATGAGAAGTTATTCTTGTGCGGTCCAAGCTGGCAACAAGAAGAGGACCATCCACCAGTCATTATTTTTTGGATACCGATTCAGGTGATTGTGTATCTACTGTGCTCATTTCTTTGACAGGCTTTCTACCAGTTACTAAATTCTGGTGACATTTTGACATGTTTGCTGCTGCATCATCTTCATCATCGTTTTCATGTTCAGTACCATCTTCTGCCTCTGTCAGCTCTCCAGCTTCTCTGACTGTTTCTTTCAGCTGTTCTTTATCTTTGCATTTCATTTCTTCATGTAGTCGTTTTTCCTTTCTGTCCATTCATTTTTTGAATTCAATATCCTCTCCACCAATTATCATTTTTTTCTGTCTGTATGTTGATCTTGTAGAAAATCCCAGTCTTCTTGAGTCTTTATCAATAATTCTGCATCAGCATGCCCCACATCAAAAAGCTTCAAAAGTGCATTGCTAAAATCTGTTTCTAACTGAGACTGTGTATCTGACTGGTGATTCTTATTCTTCATGATTCTAGAATGTTTCTCATACAGACTTTTGAGTTTTGCCACTGCATTCGGCTTCTGCATTGTAGGTATGCTAGCTAACTGCCATAACTGCAGAACTTCATCAACAGCATTTGAACAACTTGTTGAAAGAGTTAACTTGTTGGTTTTAAGATCATAGAACAGTCTGTGTAAAATGTGACTGTTGGTTGGAAGCTGATTTGAGCTAGTTGAGTTATTACGTGCAGGTAACTACTGGCCAACAAGCCAGACATCAGTAGCAGCTCTGGTTGACTTTCTCACTGAGCTCATGGTTCACCATTAGGGGAACTGGGCTCTATCAATTAACATTAACACTGCCAGCCACACGTGCAGAAACTATATGAATTGATAAATCATCAAAAAGTAATTAAATATGTTTCACTCTGCACAATGTAAACAGGAAACAGCATAGAATTTTGAACAATGAAAATAGAATTAAATCATTTACAAGGCTTTAAATAAGTAAAGTAGGTTGCAGGAGGTTATGGAAGCTCAAGTAAAACTGATTGGAGATAGGTAAATACAACACTGGAATGCAATCAGCAGTACTGGAAGCAGTGTTATTTTTCTACATGCTGTGAGCTGTCATTTAATGAAGTCAGACAATTCTAATTTTTTGCATACATACACAACTCACCAAACCTCAAATTTTAGAAACCTATGCAAAATGATTAGAGAAAAACAATTTTGTGAAACACCCTAGTGTGGGATGTTTGCAGTCCTAAATTCCTCAGTCCAAGCATCAAGTGTATCCCTCTTCCTCTGCCATAGGTCATTGAAATGATGCCTACATTGGTCACCAGCACATGGAGTACTGGTGGCACTAGATGCAGCCTGAGATAAACTATCCCAAACTTCTGAATTATACTGGGAGCCAGAAGAGTCATCTTGCAGAAGCCTGGCACTGTGGATCTTAATTAGGAGCCCAGTAAAAATCTTGGACTCCTAGACACCTCATCATTGTGCCCTAAAACTGACACCTTCTTTACAAACACCTGCCGTGTCTACCATGGATCAAGAGCAATGGAGAGTGATAGTCTCTCACCAATTCCAGTTATTACATTTACTGGGAGTGCACACATGTTTGAAACTGTTGCAGTCCACTTATCATCATGCAAACACAGTGCTCAGCATTGCACACCTCTGAGCACCTCATTTGCACAATGGTAAGTGGAGCGCAACAGTGCCAAGCAGTGAGACATTATATAATTGCAGTTGCAGTTTCAAGGTTATTGGATGTACGGTCAGTTATGTACGTGTGTTAGGCATATGTGAAGGCCATGTCAGTCCAGTTAGCTGAAATATACTTACAGGAATATAATACACAGTATACCCATAGTCACACATCTAATAATAAATGTGATACTACATAGATATATACAGAAATAACTGATACAATACTAGTGTGTCAGCCCTCATGCATAAAATTCATATCAGGACCATTATTTCAAGTGTTATAAGTGAGAGTGACTATAATGGGAAGTGGAACAACAGTAAAAGTGTATGGACTATACGGCATTCGAACCCAGGACCATGTATATAGCAGTCCTCTACTTTCACCTGTTGCCACAAGAAGGTTGAGAAAACAGTTATCCATGTTGCATTTCATTGCTATAAACTGCAATGTCAAAACAGCAACACAAAGGTTGCATATCTTGTACTAGAACCCAGGACCACCTGTACTCCAGCTATACACTTAACGCCTGCTGCCACAGGACTAATAGGTTCATAGGTTCATAGATTAGTACTAAGCTTACTGCCCTTGTGAGCCATTTTAAGCTTAGCCAATTATCCCTTATGAGAATCAAACCCTGCACCTTGTGTTTGTAAGGCAACGCCTTAACCATTAGGCCACCCTCTTAAGGTGTTGCTGTTAACCACAGTGCAATGTCACTTAGCGGGTTTGAGATGCCCATTAGTATTAATTAAATGCATCCGGTTTCTATTTTTGGCTGTCTGGGTCCTGTCTGCTTCCTGGGTGAGTCAGTTGTCCAGTTTGTGCATTGCTACACTTTGTGCAAACCAGATAAGCATAGCCAAACCTGAAAGTCATTTTTCTCCATTTTCAGCAGTACTTGCACTAAGTGGTACATCACGCAAACACTGACTAATAAAAAAGAAGAGAAAAAAGTATGACAAGGGAGAGGTAGATGAAATGAGGAAAAGCAATCGATAATATACATATTAGAAAATGTTAGCACACATGAGATATTTCTACACAAGTCTGGATTTGAACACTCACTCCAGTGAAACTTCAATACACAGAATGGGTGCCTTATCTCTCTTTGCCACACACACAGCTTTGCAGCAAAGAACTTAAATTAATATGCACACAACCAACTGCAACAGCATCTACACTGGTGTCAAACCAAACAAGTGTTATTTGAACATGTATTAGTTTTGGATATAGTGCACCAAGTGATTATTTATTTTATTTATGTATTTATTTGCAGTTGGTTAACCAGGATAGTCCATTGGGCCAGAAGAGCCCGTTTTCAATGGCGTCCTGGGGAGAAAAGCTCCAACATAAAGATTACACAAAAGATAGCAACGATTTACAATTTACTACTACAATTTACGATTACACAACTTGCCATAATTATTGCTTGCAAATATACAGCTCTGCCTTACATTTCTGTGTTTGTTGGCCAGTCTTCATTTATTTGAGCAGTAATCTGAGACATGCAGTGTGTAAGCCATTCTATATAATTGGCCTTAAAATATGCAAAAATAGTAAGCGGAAATAATATCATATGCAGTTGCCAACAAATGAAGGGCAGATTGAATGTTAAGGCACATAAGCTGTGGCTTGTGTGCTGCTTATTTACATTTCCAACCTTACATCTAACATTTTGTAGATCTAACCCAGTGGAAATAAGGCAGTCTGTAGTGCTGTTGTGCTTTCCTTCTCCCAACCACTAATCATTCATAGGTTCATAGGTAGGTACTAGGCTATTGACCCTGGGGCCTATATAAGCCAAGTCAAAAGGTTCCCTGTCTTTTGCCACCCAAGAAAATTATTTTCCTGTGCCCCTGTCAAGCAATGCCACAGAAATGATCCCCTGGATACATTTTCTATTTCACATCCAGTCGTCAAGATTTTTCTTAATGAGGGCTATTGAGGAGCTTTGCTTGACATGAATGGATAGTTTGTTCCAGAATATGGGAAGTTTCTAGGACAGGAATCTATCCCTCCAGCATGTTCTGTTTACTGTGGTGACAAGGTTTAAGTCCCTGGAGCATGTAGTTTGGAGAGATTGGGATTTCTTTAAGTGTAGCATGTTCAACAGCTCTGGGTTTGACATAGCTTTGGATGTTAGGCAGAGAGCACCTCTGAGTAGGAGATATGTGATGGAGTAGAGCTGGAGTTTTTTGAGATGGTCTGTGTATGGCATCTGTTTGAGGCTGCTAATCCTCTAAGTGAGGTATTTCTGTGGCCTTTACAATTGTTGTAGGTGTCTTGTGAGATACATGCCAAACAGGGCATTGTACTCTATAATGGGTCTGATGAGGGATGAGTAGAGAGGAACAATGACCTCCTTTTTTCTAGAGGAGAACCCTTTTGTAATGAGGTGTGCCACGTAGAAGGATTGCCTGACTACTGTGGCAATGTGGTTATTAAAGGAGAGACTACTGTCCACCTGTGTCCCGAGGTCTCTTATCACACTTTTAGTGTTTAGTGAGCTACCGCCTATTCAGTAGTTCATGGGTACCGAGTTTTTCCCAAAGGGGATGATAATGCACTTCTTGGCATTGAGCTTGAGGCCATGACTTTGACACCAAGCATCTGTCTCTGTGAAGCCCTTTAGTAGAATATCTACATCATTAGGTGTATGTATTATGGCTCCCAATTTGCAATCATCTGTGAACTTTGTTAGCCAATGACCTTCTGTGTTGGCCTGCACTTCAGAGAAGTAGATGTCGAACAGGAGAGGACCCAGGACCAAACCCTGTGGTACTCCACTCATCACTGGTCTGAAGTTGGACTTGGAGTCGGCTACTTTTACAGTGTGGATTCTATCAGTGAGCCAGTTGGCCACCCATCTTGTGACATAGGGAATTATGCCCAGTTTAGTGAGTTTATCTATAATTGCAGACTGGGGGATGGTATCAAAAGCCTTGGCGAGGTCAAGATAGGCTGTGTGCACTGCCTTGCCCTCGTCTATAGCTCTAGTGACTGCTTCAAAGAAGTCAATCAGGTTTAGTAAACATGATCTACCTTTTACAAACCCAAACTGAGTGGGGGTCCAGTATTTGGAAGTTACCTATGTCTTTGTTTATAAGCTCCAAGATGATAAGTTCCATGGCCTTGCAGACCAGGCTCATCAGGCTAATGGGGTGGTAGTTTCCAGGGTCCATGGTGGCAACTCCTTTGTGGAGTGGGATAACTATTGCTGTGTGCCATTCAGTAGGCACATAGTCTGAGGTGAGGCTATGATTGAACATGGTACTTAGGTGGGGTGCCAGTTTTTTCTGTAGTTCTTGCAGTACACAGCCTGGGATGTTGTCTGGTCCCATGGATGCTGTGTTCTTGGTTTTGGAGAGTGTGGTCTTTACTTGTTCATCCGTGATTACAGGGGCTTTGCATTCTTCTGGTATTAAGATGGGTCCTTTGGAGGGTGAGAGGGGGGTAAAGTTAGCATTGAACCTATCTGCCAGGATGTTGACAATAACAGTTGGTTCTGTATATTTAGTGCCATTGTGCTGTAGCTCAGAGCAGATCTGAGTGTTGCCATTGAGATTATTGACATAGCTGTAGAATGCTTTGTGGTTGTCTTTGGAATCAGTGGAAATTTTATTTTCATAACTGGCTTTGGAGGATTTTATGAGGGATCTCAGCTTCTTGTTCAGGCTGACCAGGGAGTTCCTCCAATCTTGGGATTTTACTCTTTTTTGCAACAGCTTCGTCCTTCTGTTGTAGAGTTTGTTTATGACAGGGGACCACCAGGTTGGCTTCCTTTTTTTAGAGGATAGCATCTTGGTTCTGGTGGGGATGGCATTCATGCATGTGCGTATACAGTGCATTTTTGTAAGATTCAGCAGTCATACCTCTAGTTTCCATCTGCATGGGTGTCGTGAAGTTTGCCACTTCTGTCTTAAGAAGCATGAAGTTGACTTTGGAGTAGTTTTTGATGTTTTTTTCCTTAATGGGGGGTGGGATATGGATGTCTAGGGTGATTAGCTTATGGTTAGATCTGACCAGCGAGGAGTTGACCTCTGGTGTGGAACACCGGTTACCTATATTGGTAAAGATCTGTTCCAGGATATTGCTGCCCCTGGTAGGGGTGTGGACAAGCTGATCCAAGGCATTGGAATTTATGAATTTCAGAAAACGTTGAGTGAATGAGTTGGTAAATGAGTAGTTTTCCCAGTTGATGGTGAGGTAGTTGAAAGCACCCATAATTAAGGTATTGGTTTGTACCTTACTATTTTCCAGAAATGAACAGTTGGAATCTTGGGGCATGGTGGGGGGTCTTTAACAAGCTGCAACCTGGATTGCAGTCTTGCCCAGTGTTAGTTGCACTTGGATAATTTCGGATGCATTATGTTGAGCAACTAGCCTGGAGGTGTGGATATCCTTAATGAATATGGACACACCTCCACCTTTAGTGTTTCGGTCCAGGTTAGGTGGCCAAAAGGTGTGGTATGAATTATAGCCTGGTAATGCAGGGGTGCTCTCTGGAGCCTTGAGCCAGGTCTCTGTCACTGCACAGATGTTGATGCTCTCCATTTTAAGGAGTGCCTCGAGTGAGTGCATTTTGAGGTTTAGACTTCTAGCACTGAGTAGCATTACCCTCAGAGTTTGCTTGCTTGTACCTGTTATGGTGGTGAATTTAGCATTTGTACCTTGCCTAAAAATGGCACTATAGGGGTGGCAATAGCCATAGCCCATATCCGGAATCCCAGAGGTGACAGGTGCAGGCCATCTCTGGCAAAGCATCATGGTCTGTCGACCATGTCGCCCCAGGTTGAGAGATACTGGATCCCTAAGAATGACAACAAAAGCTTAGCCAATTGTTGAAGTCAATCATTTTGTCCTTATACTGTGGTATCATTCTGGGTGATGGCAGGATGCTACTCCAGCTTAGGGTCATACCTGCCTGGGCTACAAGATTCGAGAGCTCCTCCATGTCTCTTTTCATTTAGTCCATGAAGGTACGGCTTATGTCATTCACACCAACATGGACAATGACAGAGTCGTATTTGTACTTGTTGTGGAGTGACCTGAGTGCGTGCATTATGTGGCAGATCCTGGCACCTGATAGGCAGCTGACAGTAACTTTCTCGTTGTTTAGTCTGTTGAGTGGAACATCAGTGTGCCTGAATATAGGGTCACCTATGACTAGTGTGTTGGGTACATTATTTTGCCTTATAGGCTGAGGCTGGGTGGCACACATTTTGTGGGCTATGTGTCATTTGGGTAGTGTTGAGGGGTGGTGGTTGACTGTGTTTCAGCTTGGGAGGTCTCTGCTGCTTGGGCACATTTTTATTGAGAGCCTCTGTGAATGTGGATGTGTGCTTTGTGTTTCTATGTGTAGAATTTGGTAGTGTGGGTTTTGAAGGACTATGTGATGAGTGTGGTGTGCTGCAGGTGTTAACCTTCTCCTCTTTACTATCTAGTCCAGTCTTGGCAGGAGAGAGCTTGGCTTCCAGTTTGGCTATATAAGTGCATCTCTCACAGGTTGTAGTGTTGGGTGGAAGGAAGAGAGGGTTGTCAGTGTACATGAGGCAATTGCTACATTGCCCCAAGATGCCCAGATTCATCAGGTGGACAGGAGAAAACACAGGGAGCTGACCTATGGACATGCCTGGATAGGTGCTTATTCATTTAAGCACTATGAACTGTTTTCCTCTTGACAAGTGAGGAAAGTCGAGTGTTGTAGTAATTTGTAGTTTATTTAGTGCTTACTGGTTCTGAGCAAGTGTTGAGCACAAGGAAACAGTTTTGAGTGCTGAAACTAAAAAAATGGCTAGTTCTAGCTAAAACTAACTAGTTTTAGCACAAATCCCAAGAAGAGAAGCAGGCCACGGCCTGTTTGCTGATCCACAGTCTTGTCCCAGATGATGCAAGGGTCTGCAGGCTTGTAGCCTTTTTCTGGTAGATGCCTTGAATAACAACCAGACCAATCAAGTATGTTAAGCACAGACACTCACTCTCCAACCAGAAAGAGTCAGGAATCAATGCACTCTGCTCCTACTCTCACCAGGATCATAATATAAGCACAAATTCTAAGCTGTCAATTATAAAGCAGTTAAGCTTTCTGGTTATCAGCATTCTCCAGGAAATAATGAACTGCACTGATTCTCTCACCAGGAGAAAACAGAAGCACTAATCCCAAGATGACTACTGAGAGGCAAAATGTGGGTTCTACAATAACTGGTGGTCTTGCAATATTTGCTTAAATGTAAGATGAAAAAATGGTTTATCCTAAACAATGCAGTGTGCACTAGAGGAGTTAGATGTGTAAGTAGGTAACTTAAGTTTTACCTGTCTAAAAGTTAAGTTTTAGTGGAGTGTCACTATCATTAAAGCAGCAAACTAGATTGAAAGGGGGTGGTCACATTTGTATTCTGGTACTATGGAATACAGTAGGATGGCCAATAGATTTATATAGTTGAAGGGGAGTGATTTCACAAAATGATAATGTTGTGCTTACTCACACCAGACAGTAAAAGCAGTGAGGAAATGAGATATATGGTCAAATTAACATAAGGGGCAGGCAACTAGAAAGACAGTGGTGTTTAAGAACACAACAGTAACCAGGGGGGAGGGTGGGAAAATGTTCTGTCTGACTCACAAGAGACAGAGCCGTGGTCTCTTTTCAAGTTTTAGTATGCAGTTAAAAGCAGAATACAAGTAAACACAGTGTAAAGAAAACAAATCACAGTATACAAAATAGAAAAAGGCAATAAAGTAATACAAAACACAACAATAAAAAGCAAACTAACCTTTTCCTCACAGCAAACTGTAATTGAATCTGGGTGAGCCTTTCCAGTAAAGTTGCAATCCATTAAAAACAAACTGCACTATGTTTACATCTCCTACACAAATCCATTTTTTGGGGATTCAGCAATTCTAATGAGTTCACACCTCATTTGCATCTTCACCATGCTAACAGCCCTGAATCTACACCATATAAAAAAGGAACCGTGTATCTAGGCAAACTGATGGTAAGGAGACTTGTTTATATTGGGAAGATGGCACATAACACTATTTCTTCAGGATATATATGTACAGAGCAGTAATGAACTTCAGAAAGTATGCTTCCATTTGGTCATATATATACTGCATATGCTGGAATGTATTTAAGAAACATCTGAAGGAAAAGCTTTTACACTTCTCTCTGTATGCATTGGTTAGAAGAGTACTGCTGATATGGGAATGTTTGCCAAGCCATTTCAGAGGTATACATGATTGACAATATATGGAAATGGAATGCTGTGTGATAAATATGTACAAATGTTTTAGGGACAGTTCCTTTTATAGCACTTTTAGCATTTCAAAGACAGTTTGTTAGCAAAATGTGTAATTTTCCTGTTCTTTTGTGGGGGGAAAGGTGAGTTACTGTTACGGCAAAAACAAGGATATGTTGCTCTTGTTACTCTCCTTGTTTTGTATCCTGCCTGTTGTTTGTATTTCACATCTCTAGACTGTTGTATGCTCTGCAGGGGGTAATACTGAGTGACTACCTTTTCTGTTTTACCTAGAATCAATTATTCAGTACTTATGTGATATGTATGCATATTATCCTTCTGTTGTCTTTTAGGACACCTAGAAGTATGCCACCCAGGTATCAGTTCTTGGAGTCCCCCTTCACCGATGCTGAGAACCAGGTCATAGTGGATGTCTTTAGGCAACATGGTGCTTTTCTGCTGGAAAGGGGTAGGGGAGATATGCCACATAGGATCCAAATTTGGCAACCAACAGTTGCTGATCTGAATGATGTGCGTGTCCACAGCAGGACATAAGAGTAGGTGTGCTACAGGCCACTGACATGAATAGATTGCCAGGCACCCAGTATTGCTGCTACACAGGTTAAAACAGCACTGTCCAAGGCCAAGAATGCAGCTTCCATGCGACCTGACAATATCCCTGGCTGTGTTCTACATGAACTACAGAGTGAACTGGCACCTCATCTGTGTGCCCTGTTCAGTCACAGCCTCACCTCAGGCTTTGTCTATAGCGAATGGTGCAATGCTAAAGTCATCCCTCTCCACAAAGGAGGAGCAACTACAGACCCTAGGAACTATTGCCCCATTAGCCTGACAAGTATGATACACAAAGCTATGGAGTGCAACATCATGGACCTAATAAACAAGGATTTAGCGAATCTCTAAACTCTGGATCCCACACAGTTTGGTTTTGTGAAGGGTAGATCATGCCTGCTCGACTTGGTCAACTTCTTTGAGTCAGTCACCAGAGCTGTGGAAGAAGGCAAGGTGGTTCATACAGCCTACCCCGATCTGGCAAAGGTGTTTGACACCATTCCCCATTCAGGAATCATAGAAAAACTCACTAAGCTAGGCATCAACCCCTATATTACTAGGTGGGTTGCAAACTGGCTCATAGATAGAACCCACAGTGTGAAAGTAGCAGACTCCAAGTCAGACTGCTGACCAATCACGAGTGAAGTCCCACAGGGTTCAGTCCTGGGTCATCTCCTGTTTGGTATCTACTTCTCTGAAGTCCAGGCCAACAGAAAGGGTCTCTGGCTGACAAAGTTCACAGATGATTGCAAGTTGGGAGCTATTGTTAACTCCCCAAGTGATGCTGACATCCTACAGAAAGGCCTCACTGATACCAACGACTGGTGTCAGAACCATGGCCTTAAGCTCAATGCCAAAAAAATTGTCATCATCCCCTTTGGAAAAAACCCAGTTCCCATGAATTACCACATCGATGGTAGTCCACTGAACACAGAAGGTGTTATAAGAGATCTGGGAACACAGGTTGACAGCAGCCTCTCTTTTGACCACCACATTGCCACTGTGGTCAGAAAGTCCTTCTATGTGGCACATCTCATTACTAAGGGTTTTGCATCCAGGAAGAAAGAGGTCATTGTCTCCCTCTACTCTTCCCTCATTAGGCCAATCATTGAGTACAATGCCCCATTTGGCATGTACCTCACTAGACACCTGTAACAATTGGAGAGGCTGCAAAAGTACCTTACAAAGAGTCTCCTAGGCCTTAAACACTTGTCCTACATGGACAGACTCAAAAAACTCCAACTATTCTCTGTCTCATATTACCTACTTAGACAGGATCTCTGCTTGACATACAAAGCCATGGCTGATCCAACTATGTTAAAAATGTTACATCTAAAGAAATCACAGTCCCTCTGCACCACACACTCCAGTGATCTCAACCTCATTACTACAAACAACAGAACATGCTAGAGGGACAGGTTCATAAGCCAGAGACTGCCCTTACTATGGAATAGGCTTCCCATACATGTCAAACAGAGCACTTCACTGGCCCTTTTCAAGAGAAACTTTGATGAGTGGATGGGAAATAGAAAATTTACCCTGGGAATCACTCCAGTGGCTCCACTCAGCAGAGGCACTGGGAACTAAGGTCGGGTGGCATTACGTCAGGGTAATCCTATGGGCTAGGTTTGTAAAGGCTCCAGGGCCATTAGCCTAGTACACACCTATGAACCTATGATCTCATCTGTATGGAGGAGAGCAGCTGTAGTCGGCCATGACCACATGGTTACCAGGAGAGGGCCTGCTAGGATACCAACACTAATACCCAATGAAGAGTTCCTGTCCAATATCAGGGATCCAGACATGTCACAGGAGAGTGTATTACAGCATGTCCTGGATGGGAGCAACAGTGCCAAAGACTGCAAGCACATTTCGGGAGGAGCTTCCAGATAGGATTTGGTATCTCAACAGTTGAATACTGCTGTATAGTAAAGCAATTGAAAACAATACATTACTTCTGTGTCACGTGTATTAAAGATTGGTATAGTTATTAGCTTACATTTGAGTTGACAGCCATGTTCTTGTTGAAAGTACACCTAATGGACATATAAAGTGGCCCTGTGTTACTGTTAATTGTGATGATGTTGCTCTTACCTCCTGTTTAACTTCTTCCAGGTACACCTGGATTACAGAGAGAATCTCTTCCGCAAATGGTAAGCCAAAATTTTTTTGTTGATGTCAGGCCTGCTGTGTGTATTGCTGTACTGCCTGCAATAGTGGCAGCAGTGTTACTTTGCATATATTGCAGTGTATTAGTGTAGGTATTAATGTATTAATGTGGTTGTTGCCTTTTATCACAAGTGATCATGACAGTGGGAGTGTCGGTCCTCTGCCACCTGATATCAGTGTATCAGCAGACTCTGATGATGACAGTGGCCAAACTCAGGCACAGTCGGGGGGTGCAGAGGGGGCTGCAGAGGTTGAATCTGATACTGACGTTGACATACAGCCATCCCATGGAATTCCATCAGGCACAGCCAGTTGGTCTAGGCCTACCCATTTCAGTGAGACCATGGATATTGGAGAGGTGGAGGGTGAGGCCATTGATCAGGGAATTGGCTACTGCAGCTTCAATGCCTGTTGAGTCTGGCAGTAGCCAAAGTGTGGGTGAGGTGCCATGCAGGAAGGTTGATAGGTTGATAGGGCCTGCGGTCCCTCTTCCACCTGATGCAGGTGTCTCTTCCCGTGCCACTCAATGTATGTTTAGGCCATCATGGAAGGCCAGGCATGGTCCCAAAAATGCTCCAGACAAATGCTCAGGGCTGCAGATGTGGCACAGTCTGACATGCATGACTGCCTCCACCATCTTGCCGATTCAATGGATCGGATGAATGACATGTTGGAACGAGCAGTGTCTGTGATGTAATGTCTGCTGCAAAGGGAACGGCATTCATGTGGGAGTAGATCAGCCACATCGTCTGCTGTCAGCCAATGTGGCTGTGCCCAATCATGCTCTGAGAGTGGCAGTGCTTCCACTGCTGTATCAGTGAGTGTGCTGTCCACACCCAGACATGGCAAGTCATGGGGTCATGGTCCCGGGCATCCCTGTGAAGGGAGCTCATCCAGCAGACATCAGTCACATTTAGGTAGTAGCACTGCATCTGACTGTGGGTGTGGGCATGCCAGTGAAACTCCCTGCAGAACCAGTTCTCATGGTTGGGGACAGCAATGATGAACTGCCACCTTTACCAAGCATCACTTACACCTGTCTGACATACCAAGATGTAGAGCCAGCACAGTGCTTGGTTGTGTTCATGCAGACATTCACAGACCAGTTTCACTTGGAGGACCCCTACACACGCACACACACACACACACACACACACACACACACACACACACACACACACACACACACACACACCCCACACACTCTCTCTCACACACACACACACACACACACACACACACACACACACACACACACACACACACACACACACACACACATACACACACACACACAAACAGTTACTCATTTTGTCTCACTGGCCATTTGTTGGTGTATCCAACTGTCTGTCTGCTTCTTTTTCTTACTTACGCCCACTCACTGACCTTTTGTGTCAGCCTAGGCTTTCTGCCCCTTCCCACACAACCCCTGGGCAAGTGATGATAACTGTGCCATATCTCTAATTTCTATCTTTTGGATTCAGGGATACATAAGCTTTGTGTCTGATGCTCAGGGTGCATAGATAACTAAGTGGTTAATATATATGCATTTGTGGTGGTGAACTGTTAATTGTACCTTAGACATATATTGGATTGGAAAGTTAGACAGCTGATAGCATCAACATTTTCCAACTTTATAGTGAATGATCTTGTGAGGGTTGTGAAGTCAGAAACTGCAATGTGCATCATTACTTTCTAACTTCTTTCATTAATGATTTTCCAGTACACACATATAGTGCTGGACTGAGGACATGCAGTAATCACCAGTACTTTTGAGAGGTATGACTGTGTGAGTCTTTGATGCTTGAGGCCTAACACTTAGTAATGGACACATATAAGTCAAATATATCTCTGCTGTCACATGTTAAGGTACTTTCTGTACAAATCTCTTACCTTTTACTTGCTTACTGGGCCAAACAGTGAAATACAAGGATATGCCGCATATTCATATTATTAAACAATACACTCTAGGTTCAGGACTTACCTGGCAAATGAGGCAGTTGCCACAGTTTTAGTTCAGGGCTGACTCTGTCTGATGCAAGCAGTACACAGTCAATACATGGGGAGGTAAAGGCTGTGTGGGCTGTCTGACAATGTTACTATATGTATGTGAGCAGGAGGAAGGCTTTTGGCCTCTAGGTGGTGAGTGAGTATGCTATACGTTGTCTCTTAGCCAAGGCAAGGGCATACTGAGCATGTCTATGTCTATTTACACCCACTGTAGCTGATGGTTCCCCTCTGACTCCTCAGCTGCCTGTGGTGACTGTGGTGGGATGTGTGCCCCTTCCCCTTCCTGATCCTGTTGCAGCTCTTTCTTCAGGATTTTGTCCTGTAGCATGGCACATACTGTGAATATTTCTGTACATGTCTATGGATTGTACTGCAGGGGTTCCCCAGATATATCTAGACAACAGAACCATGACTTCATCAGCCCAAACATGTTCTATGACATTTCTGGTTTAAATGTGTGCCTCATTATAATATTCTTCTGTGGGTGTGTGTGGATTTCTGATGGGTGTCATCAGCCATGGTTCCAGTGCATAGCCTGCATCCCCCAGTAAATTATATTGTGGGATATCCCCCCCAGCAAATATCTGGTACATTTGGGATATGTGCCAGATATGTGAGTTGTGGTAACTGCCAGGATTGCCAGGACAGGCATTCAAGATTATTCCTTTGGCATTACACACAACTTGGCAGTTGATAGAGTGGTAGCCCTTTCTGTTTATGTATAGCCTACCCTGTTCCCCTGGCGGTGCCCTCATTTCTATATGTGTGCAATCTATGGCACCCAGTACTTCAGTGTAATGTGATACATGGTAGAACTCCTGTATATTTCTGGCCCTCTCCTCAGAATTACAGGGAAAATATATGCGGTCACTGGCATGTTGGAGCATAGCGTTCAGCAACTGGTGGAGGATCCTGGACGCCGATGCCTGTGACACCCCCAGCATGTCCCCTGTTGGTCTCTGAAAGGTACTTGTAGCTAAGATTATGAGGACTACACATACCTTTGTCTCCACTGGGATGGGTTCCCCTCGGTTGGCTCTGGCTCTGAGTTGAGGACGGCAGAGGTAACAACGTTCCTGTAGTATGTCCCTGTTTTACCTGCAGTGTTCTACAATTTCCACATCATCTAGGTTGTGAAAAGTTAAATGGGGTCTGAAAACTATTCTCCTTCTCAGCCTTGGCCTATTAGCAGCAGCAGCAGCATTGGCTTCAACCTGTAGCACATACAAATGAATTAAAACAGCAGCAGCCCCTAACATTCTGTCTGTGCAGATTCCTTTCTATGGCTGTATTCCAAAAATTTTGGAATTGCAGGAAAAACCAGCACAGAGTCTACACGGATACTTTATAGCTTTTTAAATAGCTCCACCATGTTGGATTGGCTGATTAGCATGCAATTCAGCTGCTTATGCTGTAATTAGCATGCCACACTGTTTACCTTGTTTGGTGGGTGTGTGCACCTCTATACAGCACTTACTGAATCTAAAACTGTCTGTGGCCATGTGACCGTGTAGGCTTTATTGAATCCCTCCTTATGTCTTAAAAGGAGGCAAACAGAATAATGGGAAAGGTCTAAAACTGTCTGCGACCATGTGCACATTGACCGTGTAGGCTTTATTGAATCCCTCCTTATGTCTTAAAAGGAGGCAAACAGAATAATGGGAAAGGTCTAAAACTGTCTGTGACCATGTGCACATTGACCGTGTAGGCTTTATTGAATCCCTCCTTATGTCTTAAAAGGAGGCAAACAGAATAATGGGAAAGGTGAGTGAAAACACAGATTCCTCAGCTGTACCTTCTTCCCTCATATATACATTTCTATTCTAAAAAACTGGACTATTCAAATACTCTATACCTTATGCTGTGTGGGTAAAATTCCAATGACTTCATATGGTGTAGAATCCTGCAGCCAAGGTAGCAAGTGAGGGATAGAAATCTTCTCATAGTTAACGTCTTCTGAAAGTTTTACACTGGCTACCATTTCATAGCAAAATTAAGTGCCATTACTGGTTTAATCATGATCATGATACAACCTTATCATTTATTTATAACTTTTATTGAACCAACAAGGAGCTGCTAAATGTAGCAGCTCTATTGGCACAGTGAGATAAAGAACTATTTCTGAGATGATACGAGTCTCATTAGAAACTGTAGTACTTGTTAATGTGACCTGACTATGACCTGCATGACACATGTTCCATTAGAAGATGAGGTACCTGTCAGAGTGACTTGACTATGATGCAGGTGACTCGAGTTTCATTAGAAGCTGAGACACCTGTTGGGATGACCTGACTTTGACTCAGGTGAAATGAGTTTCATTAGAAAGTCAGGCACCTGTTAGAGCAACCTATGACCCAAGTGACACAGGTTCCACTGTTGGAGCTAGCATGATAGAGGAGAGGAATTAGGAGGCTTAACCGGTTCATGTCTCTTTAGGGAGCAGGTTGGGGAGAAGTGAAGAGCATTGCCATGTTACTGGAGATGATACTACAGATCATGGAAATCTTTTGTAAGCCCCATTATATAGGACGTAGGCAGTTCCCCTCGTAGTATCCATTTTATGCTGCCATACAAAGTGGACTGTAGTTCTGTCAGTACAGTTAGGGTCTTAGGGTTTAATAGAAAAGTCCTCTAAGACTCACACTGTTATGATTTCTCACTTGGTAGCGTATGGAGTCTTGGTCCCCTTAGAACCTACATATGGAGAATTTGAGCATCTCCATGTGTATGGCTGTTCTAGGAGAGAGAGCATCTTGGTATGGTTGACATAGGTGGCGGATGACATTGGCTGTTACAAATCTGGAGCTGACATTAGAGAATGACTGAAGTGAAGTTACTGATGGCTGTGAAGGAAAAAAGGAACCACTATAATTTCTTAGAGGCTCTTAAGATGAGGTTACAGACATGTGGCATACAGGCATTGGCGTTTTGTTAACCATTACCTTGAAGGATTAAAGAAATACCATATGACTGTTTCTATAAATTCAAACACTAAAACAAATCTGTTCAGTCATATCTTAATGGCTTAGGATATATCCATCCATCTCAGAGCAAAAATAAATATTCTTGATTAGGCTGATTGACAATTATTTACAGTTTATCACAGTTATTTCACTTAATGTTGCTCATAGTTGTAGCATTTGTAAATGCTTATGTGCCTTGAACCTGTAATGTGTTGTGATCTTGAAGACAACATAAAATATACAAAGACTGACTAACATAGTCAAGTGGCTGTGATACGTAACAAATTATTCCTAGTTATAGTAAACAAGGAAAGTGAGAATGAATCATTAGGAAGTTAAACAATGGCAGAAGGGTGTTGTCATTCAACGACAACTTGTTTTTCTACTGTCAAATGAAAACAGGTTTTCTGTCTTGAAAAATGCTGTACTCTCAGTGACCACTAGAGGGCAAACAAATTTGACAACACTAGCATTCTGCAGATAAAAAGGAAGCGAAATGAGCAAACAACAGAGTTAGCTTGTGTGCTTCATTGTGTACTCTAACAGAAGTACTTTGTGATCTTAAGACAAATCATTAAGAGTTCACTACAGAACAACTTCTCTGAGACCACATAATGCTCAATATGTTTCTTTGGAACACAAAAGAGGGCTTGCAAACAGTTGGGAGTGTTGCCGAATGAATACTGGTTATTTGCTGTAGAAGCCCTGCCGGGGCAACTGTTCTGTTATTATCTGGAGATTATTTGTAAGAATAAACCTTTAAACAGCATGCAATATAAACATGCATGCATGTTAAGCTTCTGTAAAGCTAACCTGCATTCATTATTTATATGCCTCCTCATGTATCTGTTTTTAAGGGCATCACAGAGGATCTGATATAATTCAGCTAAAAAGAGTATTTATTTGTTTGTTTAATAATGACTTCTAAAAGAATGCTAAGTTTTGCTTTGTACAGAGCTTCTGTTGTGTTCAACAGCAACAACAAAGCATAACTGGACACAAGACATGTTACTATTTGATAAGAATAAAGTACATTTCTTGTGAAGACACTCAGCAAATGTTACCTTGGTCTGTATCAGGAATTCATAAAGTTGCCCTGGACAACAATTTAATATCTGAGCCACGAGAGACAAAAATCATCTGGGGTAAAGAGCAGGCTAAGAAAATGTTTGATAATATAGCTTAAAACAGATGTGCAAAAAACTTTTACCAATGAAATAAGTTAAATGTCTATAGCAGATGCTTAATTTTAAAATAAGTACATTCCCAAAGTTTCAGAGCAAAGGGTAAATAGCAGCTGTAAATAGCAGATTATTTACAGGAAGGATATGTTCACGCATCAAAGGCTTTTCGTTTCAGTTTTCTTTTCACATGTCTGATACTCTTCACACTGGACATAGCTGCAGAGTTTCTTACATTGGACTTCAATGGGCAAAAAAAATTCATCTGGCTAGTACATTTTGTTGACTAGCAGTACAGAACGATACAGAAGTGATTACCCTGAAAGGCCCCTTTTTCATTTCCTTTTTTTCTTGGTGTGTTCCCTTCAAGCGAACATTAATTTCTCAGCAGAGATGTCAACACTAGCCTAGTTTCACACAAAGACTAAGTCACACAGTGTTCCCACTTCAAACACCCCTGCTTTCTGCTGCAAGATTGCACACGATGGCAACTCCCTGAGATCCGTTATCTTGTCGCGAACGCCAAGATCCAATGCCACAGAAGCATATTGTCTTAGAAGGACCCATCTAGCCTGCCATGTTGGAATTTACTTCAGCTACAGATCATTTACTGATATAGTACTGACCAGTGTCAGAACAGCCATCTTCCTGTTTTTCTGCTGCCTAAATGAAGCTTATTTAATCCAAACCTCCCGTCCTGTCTTGAAAGCAGTTCTCCTTCATGGATATTTCTTTCTCCCATGGTTGCTTTTGCAATGCCTTTTCCAGATTCTCAAAACACGAAGCCAGTAAAGTTAACCATTTGCCATGGTTCCTGTAAATACTGCAATGAGGAATCTTAGTAAATTGAACTTTAGGTAATAATTTGATTTCCCCTCTCTTGTTTCCTTATTTTTTCACTTAAAAAATGTAAAGAAATAAACTTCCCTGGCACTGCATGAGCTAATCTTTCAGAAAAGAATAAAATAGTTGCAGGCAAACTAATGAGTTTACATAAAGTAGTGACTTATGTTCACCCTACTTTGAAATTAGTTTGTGTTCCTGGTCCAGCCACTATAAACATTTAGTGATGAGACTTAACTAAATACTCCTTAAAGACATTCTCTCCCTTCAAGAGACAATTCATTACCAGTTTAATAATCTTGACATATCTGAAGCAGAAACCGTCAGGTCTGGAGAACAGAACTAACGAGCATCTGAGATAGTTTGCTTACATTGTTTGCATTTGTGTGTGCGTGTGTGTGTGTGTGTGTGTGTGTGTGTGTGTGTGTGTGTGTGTGTGTGTGTGTGTGTGTGTTCTGTTAATAACACTTTCTAGTATTAAGTATGTTTTAGTTTTATTCACACTTTTATTGTATTAATGTCTTTTCTTTATTTTAAATATTGCATATGTAACAATTTGTGTCTTAAAAAGCACAACCCTAAGTAATAGTGTCTGATGTGATTATCTATCTATCTGTAGTGTGTGTGTGTGTGTGTGTGTGTGTGTGTGTGTGTGTGTGTGTGTGTGTGTGTGTGTTTATGTGCGTGCGTGTACATTTATATAGGTAGAAAGATATACAGTTATATAGAAATCATGCCATCATACTGACATCTTGGCTACTGACAGTTGTTGGAGTGATTTTTGATTGCCATAGTGCAGTTATAACAAAGAGCTTCTATGCTGAAGAGCTGCATCATAGGTTCATAGGTATATACCAGGCTAATGACCACCAGGGTCATTATAAGCCAAGCTGCAGAACCCAACCCAATTGTGCCCCTTTGTAATATGTACATCTTAATGAGTGGTGTTTGATAGGCGGGTTATGTTTATTAGGAGGGGTATGTTAGGAGGTTGCTCTCGATTCAGTGCTATTGATCCTCCTTCTTTAAAGTGTCATGCCTTACTGTTACAGATCTTCACTCTTTGAAGACCTCAAGTCTGCATAAACTACAAGTACTGCTGGTGCCTCCCTGTGTGGGAGGAAAGTAAACCTGTATTTTTTTGACTGTGATTTGCTTAAACTGATACATCTTCTTTCTGTTTTACCTGATCCATTTTGTTTTCTGTTTTAAGAAATCTGCTTGGCATGGTGTTTTGTTCTATGTGAGAGATAGCCACTTAAATTATCTAGGCTGCACATTTCATGTATTTTTTTTCATTGGTTAAATTGTTTCTTGAGTGATACTTAAATACCTAGTGAATGTCTGGGTGTTTGTCTTTTGTGAGAAGACTCCAAACCTGCATAAACTACAAACAGTGTTGATGATTCCCTGCTAGTTATTTTTCCAGACACTCTACATTTCCTTGGTCTCCTTTTTAAACCTGGTGATTTTAAGCTGCCCACCCTTCCGGTAAATTGAGCTTCATAAGCTCTTCCCTTTCTACTTCGCTGTTATCTTGAATTATTTATTTTGAAAAAAAGTGCATTTTGCCTCTTATTGTCTGTTCAACTGATTTACTTGCTCTGAATTCATTATCTAACTAGCTGTTGGATAAAGTAGTGCATTTTTATAGTCTAGCAAGCACTTTTCTGTGTTTTTAAATCAATACATCAGTAGATTTTCCATCTAAGTGCATTGCATGGTAGCCTGGTGTCTTTAGGTTGGGGAACCACTTGAGTTTTTTGCATGTAGTTTTATTGGCTGGAGGGCTTATTAATCAGCTTATCTTGTTTTTACTGCTTTTATAAATTCTCTACAATTAAGTAGCTCTTGGCTCATTTCTACAAAGCGAAGTACTTTTATTTAATAATCACACTTCTATAAGCTGTTTTAAGTACACTGCTGTATCCATATATTTAAGTTTGTTTGTGGGAGCATTTCATATTTCTTTGTAGCAGCATTTCACTCCAGACACTCCTTTACTGTGCTTTTACATTAGGAGGACTGGGAATATTCATCTAGTGGCAGTAGGTCTATCTGAGCTGGGAGGCACACCAAAGGGCTCTAAGTGCAGTCATTGTATTAGCCAGAGGGCTCAGTCAGCTTTTAGTATTTCCAATGCTGGTAGAAATATGGCACATTTGCATGGTGCTGTTCATTGTGCCAGTGCCCTATACAGATGCAAACATCTGGAAACATTGCTTATTTTCATTATACTGTGAAAGTTTACTGTACTAGTTAACTTATTATAACACCCAGGATGATTTGGTGCTAGGCAGCATCTCTGGTTAGGTCAGCTGCAGATTACACCACTTAAGCAGATTGCCCTCATCTGGTTACAAACACCTTACACTCCTATTGGTTTCAAGTACACATTAGGACCTGCAACCATGGATGCATATATTCCTACTATCTCTGCATCCAGCTTTGTGGACATGGGTATCTGAGGCAATGTAACAATTGCCTTATGTACACTGACAACCACTTAATTTTCAAACAGACAAATACTTTATGTGAGGGATGTAGTTACACATTGACATTAGAGGCTAGACTCTCTCACACAGGCGCAAAAGGCAACAAACAGGTTGTCAGCAACTCACACACATCACTCATCATACCAACAAAGGACCACACACATAGACCCACATATGGTGAGGTACTCACTTGTAACTTACCCAAACCTTAAAGGCCTCTTAAGCACAGTCCTCAGAAAATGCACATGCACACAAACAAGATAATTTCCATCACAACACATAAAGCCATATCTTGTTGTGCCTTAACTATTCAAGTTCATAAGATGAAACACTCCACAACCCGATATTTTGGTCATAGGAGATTCCATTGTGAAACACACTGATGTCCCCCTTACCAGGCTTGATAAGGATAAGGTTACAGTTAGTTGCCTGTCAGGGGCCAAGATCTGCCAGATCATACAAGCACTCAGGTCACTTACCAGTAAGTACCAGTATGACTCAATCATAGTTCATGTGGGTGTGAATGAACTGAGACATGTCTCCTTGGACTATATGAAGAGAGACATGATTGAGCTCTCAGAATATGTATCACAGGCAGATATGAGATTAGCATTGAGCAGCATTCTACTGTCTCCAAGATGATGCCATAATTCCAGCAGAAAATGATCCACTTTAACAACTGGCTTAGCTACTGGTGTCACCCTAAAGGGGTCCAATACTTGCCAGCCTGAGAGGATATGGTTGACAGGCCAAGCTGCTTTGCCAGGGATGGTCTTCACCTGTCACCTTTAGGCTTTTGGATTTTGGCCAAAACATTAGCCACCCCTATAGTGCCTTTTTTTAGACATTGCCAAATAGACAAACCTTCCAACATAACAAAAGCTACTCAGGACTACCTAAAGGTGCTAATGCTCAAAGCTGGGAGCCTCAACAAGAAAATGCACTCCCTGGAAGCTCTCCTCATTCTGCAGAATGCTGAGGTCTGTGCAATTACTAAAACATAGTTCAAAGCTACAGACATCACTCTGGCAGTGCATGACTATAATGCCTTTCACACATTCTGACCACCCACTCAACATGAAAGAAGTAAAGGTGGAGGTGTATCTATCTACATAAAGGATAAGCATAAATGAAGGCTAGTCAAACAATGTGACATGCTTGTGCTACATCTTGCCCAACTAACCATTGGAAAAATCCATTTTCATATTCTTGCTAGCTACAGGTCCCCCACTATGAACCAGGAAACCCATACATCATACCTGAAGTTACTAGAATCACTCACCATCCAGCCCAGTACCATATTCATGGGTGGTTTTAACTACTCCTCCATTAATTGGGAGGCATACATGACCACTAACATGTAGCCCCAAAGATTTCTTGACTTTGTAAATTCAAATGCCCTAGAGCAGCTAGTCTTCACTCCTATTGGACGAATAAATATCCTAGATCTGGTACTCACTAATATGGGAGAGTGCTGCACCCCCCTACCCCTCAGTGTTATGTCTTCATTAGTAAGATCAGATCACAAAGTGGTCTCCCTTGAAATAAAAGTAAAACTAGTCTCCCCATCTAACCCCAAAAACTTTAAGAACTTCTCTAAGGTAAATTACCCCCTATTAAGGGATGGCATAGCTAGTTTCCAAACTCCTCCAAATCCAGAAAACATGGAAACCTATGCAGAGGCATGCACAAAAGCCCTGTATGACCATATAAACAACTGCATAAAAATGGCAGTACCAGACTGAAATAAACCCAGGACAAACCACAAAAATAAGCCACCCTGGTGGGCTCCTATTATTTATAGCTGTAAAACAAAAGAAAGAAAATCCTATCCAGAAGTAAGAAAGAATGTGCACAAGAGATAAAAAAGTCCTTCATTAGTCTAAACAAGAGAATATGGGTACTAGTCAAGTCTCTGAAACCAGACTTTGAGCTAAAAATAACCTCCAAAGATAAGAATAACCGTAAGGCATTTTTCAGTTGTGCCTGTGATCATAGAGCAACACCCAAGAATGTACAGAATTAGTTGTAGGTGGCATCACCTATACTTCTCAGGAAGACATAGTAAATCTGCTGGCAGACAAATTCAGCTTAAATTTCACCTTCAGTTCTCCCCAAAAAAATACCCTCCACCACTCCACCACCAATTATTACCAAATAACAGGTTGCCACTGTGCTCTGTAAGGCTAAACACACAGCTATAGTGGGGCCTGACAATATACCAGGTTGCCTCTTTAACATTTTAAATCAGGACTTATCAGGTCCATTAGGATCTCTCTTTAACCACAGCCTCCAGACTGGGTTTGTCCCAGTAGAGTGGAGGACAGCAACAGTCATCCCTCTGCATAAAGAAGGACCATCTACTGACCTGAGAAATTACAGACCCATAAGTTTGACTAGTCTTATATGTAAGGCCATGGAAAGAATAATCATGGATGTGATAAATAATGATGTAGGAGTCTTCCAAACTCTGGACCCAACCCAATTCTTCTCTATCAAGCACAGGTTATGTCTACTGAACCTGGTGGATTTCTTTGAAAAAGTCACTAAGGCCATGTATAAGGGTAAAACAGTACATACCACCTACCTCGACCTGGCCAAGGCATTTGACACAATTCCCCACTCAGGTATTATAAATAAACTCACAAACTAGGCATAAATCCCTATGTCACCAGATGGATTGCCAATTGGCTTATGGACAGGGCACATGTGGATGAATCCAGATGCAGCAAGAGGCCAGTTACTAGTGGTGTGCCACAGGGCTCAGTACTGGGACCATTCCCTTTCAAAATATACTTCTCTGAAGTCAAGGCAAATGTAGAAGGCCTCTGGATGACAAAGTTTGCCGACGACTGCAAGCTGAGGCAATCACTGAATCCCCCAATGATGTTGAAGTCTAGATCAGGAAAATGATTGAAACCAGAACCATGGTCTAAAATTAAATGCAAAAAAATGCATTATGATACCCTTTGGGAAGTCAAATACTCCTGCAAATTACAACATCAATAGCATGCCCCTTAGAGTGGGCACAGAGGTGGAAGAGCTAGTTATGCAGATAGACAGTAGCCTGAACTTTGACCTCCATGAGTCAACAGTGATGAGGAAATCCTTTTATGTGGCACAAGTTATAAGCAAAGGTATGGTATTCAGATCCATGGAAATTATATTACCACTGTATTCAGCCCACATTAGACCAATAATCAAGTACAGTGTGCCATTTGGCATGTACCTGGCTAGGCACTTACAGCAGCTGGAGTGACCTCAGATGTTCCTCACACAGAAAATACAGGGTGTAAATAACATGAACGATGCAGATAGACTAAAAGGTCTATCCCTTTACTTTATCTCCTACCAGCTATTACGGGGTGACCTATGCCTAACCTACATGGCAGTCACAAATCCAGGCCTGATGGAGCTGTTACACGTCTACAAGTCAAACAGCACAAGGGTCACCCATATAGGGATCTAAACTTAGTCATCAACTCAAACAAAATATGGTAGAAACAGGTATGTGCCTCAGAGATTGCCCCTTCTTAGGAACAAGCTTCCTATTCACATTAAGCAGAGCCCTTCCATGGCCATCTTCAAACGTAATTTGGATCAATGGATGGGTGATCACAAATTCACACCTGGGGTAGTGCCTATATCCCTTATGGATAAGGGCAGTCTGTAAGATACCCAATGCACAGGCACAAATCCATGCCATCCTCTTGCCTCTAGTGGCCATATATTGGGTAAAATCAGGTTATATTGGCTAGGCTTGCAACAGCCCTTAAGCCATTAGCCACGTAATCTCCTATAAACCTATGCAATCCATTCTTCTTTTGGCTGTACGTCCTCATTTCCTCTTGCCTTTTTCTTGCCTCTCCCAAATCTTCATAAAATCTTTTCTGGTTTTCTGCACATGTGGCTGAACCACTGTAATCTGTTCTTCTTAACCTTTTCTGCAACTGGAGATACTTTGGCATCTACTGTGTTGTCCTAATTTCTTTGTCTGTCATATAGTGTGTATCCCAACATCCACTTAGGCATTTCATCTCAGTTGCCTCAAAATTCCTCAGCTTTTCTGCCGTCACTACCGAAGTTTCTGGGCCATTGTTTTGTGCCTCAAACTTTTCAGTTTTTTTGACATTTTTCTCTTACATACACACACACACACACACACACACACACACACACACACACACACACACACACACACACACACACACACACACACTACATCTGACATTCTTTGCCAGTTGGTTGCAACATCTCTGTAGCTTTGACCTCCTCATTTAGACTATTCTTCTCTTCTTTTCTCCCCTAACACCCCTTCCAGATACTCAAAGCTGTTAACTTGTTCCACTCTTTCAGTTCTATCTCACTGTTCAACTTCTTTTGATCCCCCCCCCGCATTTATTACCATAAATCTGTCTTGCTTGTACTCAGGTTCCACCCACGTGCCTTAAGCTTTGCATTCCAGTGTCCTATCATTTGCTGAAGTTCCTGTTCAGAGTCTGTTGCAGTGTCACATCATCTATATACAGCAGCTTTGTTTATCTGTCCCCTCTGACCTGTTTGCTAATGTATTCCATCACCAGTATGAACAGCAGTGAGTTCAAAGGTGAGCCCTGATGCACACTCACTTTCATTGGGAACCTCTATGATTCCAAACACTGTTCAAACTTGAGTTACTGAGTTTCTGTACATAGCCTGCACTAATTCTATTAATGTTTCCTAGGCTTTGCAGTATCACATGGCTGCCCAAATCAGCCTTCTTGGGACCTTATCATATACTTTCACTAAGCATAGGAATGCCAAGCTGGACTATTTCCTTTCATTTTCAGCTTCTTCTTTTTGTCCAGTTTCGGTCTCATTGCAAACATTGGGTCAGCTGTGTTGTTGAATCTGAAATGCTAATCTCCTGTCTTACTTTCATTGTAGCAAGCAGTTTGCTACAGTTTAAAAAATATATATTTTTGTTTAACGAAAACCTGAGTGATGTAGCACTCTCTGCAGGCAGGGTACAAACTGTAGCAACTGGTTGCTACATTTGTAGTAAATAGTTTGCTACAGTTTAAAAAGGATTTTTTTTTTTAACTTTGGAGATGGCATAATTGTTAATATGTTGACTTTGTATACACAAGGTACAGGGTTTGATTCTTACCTTTGAGGTAAGAAGTTTGGCAAGGCTTAAAATGGCCAACAGTGCAGATAGCCTAGTACTAATCTATGAGCCTAAAATCTATAAGTGCCGCAGTGCTCTGTGCAGACAGGGTATAAACTGTAGCACCTGTTTGTTATACTTGCAGCATACAGTTCGCTACAGTTTAAAATAAATTATTTTGAGGGAGAGTAGGGGGCAGGGCACAGAAATAGAACCTGAATGGTCGGGGCAGGAATGAGGTGGGTGTATCATGCATCTAGCCACCTGGTTGGTGTACCAGTAAAACCGACGTCCATTTTTTTTTTGCTCTTCAGTGGAAGAGCTGGGGGACATGCATAGACTTAACTGTAATAAGCCAATTATTTATCAGCTTATTACAGTGAAGTTTTTTTTTTTTTATATATTTTAGTGAGGGGGTGGGGAACTGGTTCACAATACCAGTCCAGAGCACTGGTTGAACCAGCTATGCTTTTGTTACAAGATGTGTAACAAGACGAAGTGGTCTGTGACAAGACAGACCACTTTGTAAAGGCGGGTGGAACTGCCTTACTGTATAAGTCCAACTTAACTGTACGTCAGTTACCAGACTCCTACCCCTCCCCCCAATAATTGGGACATACTTATCTCACAACTTCAGCTTCACCCTAAAAAGATCATCACCACAATTGTGATCTATATTACACCTGGTAATACACCTGCTAGCCTTGAAGACTTCTTATGTTCTTCCACATACTCACAAGAAACCCTTATTCTGGGGGATTTCAACCTAGATTGGCTCACCTGTATATCAGAACCATCAAGTAATCTAATAAATCTCCATGGCTACCAGCAGCTAGTCCAAATTCCATCTAGATGTGATAAAAAATCTAAAAGGGAATCCATTCTTGACTGGGTCCTAACTAACAGTCCCACATTATACCCCCACACAGGCAGTCTCCCAGACACCTTAAGTGACCACAACATAATATACCTTATATGTAGTAGAACAAGCATATGCAAAACCACTGACTATAATTCCACTATAAACACAAACAAATTCTCCCCTGAGGTCCTCAATACTTTACTCTGTAACTGTGACTGGACCCCCCTAAAAACCTTCCCACTTGACCAGGCTGTAGCATATTTCAGCAAAACATTTCTACAACAGCCAAACTACTCCCCAGCTATTTCTTGAAACTCACAGCAAATGCTATTGCTATCCCAATCTCCACTCTCATAAACAGATCAATTATTGAAAACTAAGTGCCCAAACTCTGGAAAATATCCTATGTTACACCCATAAAAGCAGCAACTAGATGAAAGAAGCATGTAGAACAGACCACCAGCAAAAATCCAGGTTTATTTAAGTGCTTTTCGTCAAGTTTCAGAATTCATCAGAATAAAATCACATGATCATGACAAACCCATATACACCACCCCACCTAACCATTGGTCAATGTAATTACATAATTTCTTCTAAAACAGACATTATGCAAAGTTAATACAAAATGCTAAAACTTGATATTCTTGCAACAAATACAACTGATAAACCTATAAAAAGTACATCAATTTTAATTTTAAAACAGAACTCAAGGAAATTCTGTCTTTAAGACCTGGTACTTGGCAGGCATTAGTTTTAATCTGCCATGTCAGTTCCTTAAATTCTAGCCATTCATCCATTGGTCCCCCTCTTGCTTCAAGATCAGTATGGTCTTTGGCCCCAAACTTAAACGTATGTGTGGGACACACACAAATGTGCTTGTACAAAGCACTGTTTATATTTTTATTCCTGATGTCATACAGGTGTTGATACACCCTTTGCCTCAGTGCTTTTTTGGTCTTACCAATATAGAAACTGTTGCATAGGTCACACACTGTGACATACACCACCCCCATTGAGTAGCAGAAGTATTTCTTCCTAGGTTTTACCATACCATAACCAGTGATTTTGATGGCCTCACCTTGAATCATGGCTAGACACTGTTTACACCTCCCGCATTTGTAGCAACCACCCAGTGTGGGTGAACAAGAGTCTCTTTCTAACAGACCCTTTAAACTAACTTCCCTCTTGTAAACTGTAGTGGGCTTGTTTCTGAGTACCCAAAATAAAACCTGAGATGTATAACGATGGTCTCATTATGGTGACCATCGGCAAAGATTTATTCCCAGTCATTCCACACCATGAGGGTTTGGAGTGGTTTTATAAATATTTGTGTTTCAACTCCAGTCTAGTGCATAACACCATCTTGACCATATGTACATGTATGGAGCTTGTGCTCGAAAACAATTTTATTTGCTTCGATGACCAACTTTTTAAACAAAAGCAAGAAGCAGCGATGGGTGCCTGTTGTGCCCCCAGTTTTGCCAACATTGTGCTGGCATACAGGAAAGATTTATTTATTTTAAATTCAACTTACAAAGACTCTTGGGCCCTATACGGGCAATACCTTGATGACCTGGTGATTTTCTGGTAGGGTAGTGAAGAGGAACTAGATAGGTTCTTCATTTACATTAACCAAACCACCTCCTTCCTTAAATTCATCATGGCCAGAGACAACAACCAACTGAATTTTCTGGATGCAACAGTCAAAAAAGGCTCTGTAAACAAGGCTTTCACTTCTCATTTGTATAGGAAGTCAACATACTCAAACTGACTGTTGCATTTTGATAGCTGGCACCCAGTGCACCAAAAATAGCCCTAGTTAAGGGCCAGTATGTTAGGTTAGCTAGAATGTTGTCAGGACTGGATGAATTTTTGAGTGAGTGTGCTAAGTTAAAAAAACATGCTGACTGGAAGGGGTTATCCTGGTAATTTTGTTCAGGACATTAGCGGACCAGAGTTCCGCTGTGGCGACCCCTAACAGGAAAAAGCCAAAAGACACAACAACAACAACAACATTGCCAATGAGGTGATTAGAAAAAGGGAAATCCGGACTTTTTTTTGCTTATTGTCCAACGAGAATGACCCTACTGGAGCAACCCAGACTGGGAGACAGGATTATTTCTCAAGAGCTTTTTTTCTTCCTTTTAGTGTTGACTTCTACGATATCAGGAACATTATATATAGATTATGGGACATGTTCACTATTGACAACGATGTTCACTCAGTAGTGGGAAACAAGCCTACTATAGTTTACAAGAGGGAAGTTAGTTTAAAGGGCCTATAAGAGACTCTTGTGCATCCACACTGGGTGGTTGCTACAAATGCGGGAGTTGTAAACAGTGTCTAGCCACGTTTCAAGGTGAGGCCATCAGAAGCACTGGTTATGGTATGGTAAAACCTAGGAAGAGATACTCCTGTTACTCAAAGGGGGTGGTGTATATCGCAGTGTGTGACCTATGCAACAGTTTCCATAATGGTAAGACCAAAAGAGCACTGAGGCAAAGGGTGTATCAACACCTGTATGACATCAGGAATAAAAACATAAACGGTGCTTTGTACAAGCACATTTGTGCGTGCCCCACACATACTTTTAAGTTTGGGGCCATAGACCATATTGATCTTGGAGCAAGAGGAGGACCAATGGATGAATGGCTAGAATTTAAGGAATTGACATGGCAGTTTAAAACTAATGCCTGCCAAGTACCAGGTCTTAATGACAGAATTTCCTTGAGTTCTGTTTTAAAATTAAAATTGATGTACTTTTTATAGGTTTATCAGTTGTATTTGTTGCAAGAATATCAAGTTTTAACATTTTTTTATTAACTTTGTTTAATGTCTGTTTTAGAGGAAATTATGTAATTACATTGACCAATGGTTAGGTGGGGTGTGTATATATGTTTGTCATGATCATGTGATTTTATTCTGATGAAGTCTGAAACTTGAAGAAAAGCTCTTAAATAAACTTGGATTTTTGCTGGTGGTCTGTTCTGCATGCTTCTTTCATCTAGTTGCTGCTTTTGAGTGGTTTTACTTTGTTTTTTTCTATGTTGTACCCATACATAAAGGCGGGACCTCCACTGAACTTAACAATTACAGAGCCATTGCTTTACTCTCCCCCTTGCCAAAATCCTGGAAAAATGCATCCATACCCAGGTGCTAAAATATCTCCTAGACAGCAACATCCTGTCACCTACTCAGCATTGTTTCAGACCTGCCCATAGTACCACTACAGCCCTCCTCTGCTTCGCAGACACAGTAAACTGTCTCAAAAACAAAGGCCTGCAGGTGTCAACTCTTTTTATGGATATGTCCAAAGCATTTTACACAGTCTCATATCAAATCCTGCTAAATGAACTAAACCAATATCACCTATCAAATTCCACTCTTACCTGGTTCCAAAGCTACTTAACTGACAGATACCAAGCTGTGAATTGGGAAAATTCTCTCTTTCCTCAGCTGTCCATAACTATAGAAGTCCCACAGGGTTCTATTTTAGGACCACTAGTATTCACAGTCTTCATAAATGACTTCCATACCTCCACAAAGCATGCATCTATCATTCAGTATGCAGATGATACTACCTTAATCTGTGCTGCACAAAACATTCCCACCCTCCTGCAAACAACTCATCTAGTGTTCTCTGATGCTGAAAACTACCTTACCAAAGCCCAAGTTATCCTCAATCCAAAGAAAACTCAGCTTATGATTATAACCATTTCTAACAAAAACACTAATAAGAGTCAATTCACTATCTACTCCACAAATGCTACTCCAATCGCTTCAGTGGCACAACCTAAGCTATTGGGAATAACCATAGACACCCACCTAAAATTTGATAGTCATCTCAACTTAACTACTAAAAAAGTACATGCCAAACTGGGATCACTCTACCGTATCAAACCATTTCTTATCAACAACACAAGAGCAGCCATTGCTCGCTCCCAACTTCGATCCACCCTACTCTATGCATCTCCCATTCTGACTAATCTCAGCAAAACTGAACTAAGCAAAAACAAAATGGAAGCCTGCTATAACAGCATTGCCCATTTTGCTGCAAATTGCTCATATAGAACTCATAACTGTACTGCTTTGAGACAGCTCCACTGGCTTGAACTGCCCAAACCTCCTAACCTACAATCAGCGTTGCCTCTGTCATTCTATCTATTACCTCCCCAATAAGTTCCTGCTCTCAAAAACCTAGTACAACATCACTCAGCCAAAAGACCTCTTAGATCATCAAGCAAACTACTACTACAAGTCACCAACAGCTACAATAGCTTTAGAGACACACTATATAGTAGTTCAGTGGCTAAAAAATGGAACTCTCTCCCCACTAGCATACACAACACATCATCCAAAGCCTCCTTTAAAAACCTCATTAGGCAACATCTAAAGCAGGGGTGGGCAAACTTTTTGATTCGTGGGCCACATTGAGTTCTAACATTTGACAAAGGGGCCGGAACAGGAGCAGATAGATGGCATGTTTTGAAAACATCACCTCATTGGGGGAAAATACACATCTTGGGATATGGAGAAAACATGTGCTTTAATTTCCAATGAAAATGAAGAAAAGCATTACAATAAAATCTCATCTGGAAGAGAAGGATTCCAAGACCATTTTACCTCAGGTAACATTGCATGAGCATCTACACAATGGCTCCCTAAAAAAACTTATATATTCAAGTGCCTGCTTACATATTAATCCCTTGTGAACCAAACAGAACACAGTAATAACTGCTTCTTCTTACCTACTTAATAGTGTACTTTTAGGCGAGCTTAAATTAATAAGCTAGTAAATCATTTTACACGCAGATACATTTTCTGTCAGTGAAACTGGACATCTATTTAACTTCAGCAGGTTTTGAACAGTGATGCTGCAATCTATACACAAACACACACACACACACACACACACACACACACACACACACACACACACACACACACACACACACAGAATCTTGTCAGCTTTCATAATTCACTTTCTCTCTCCAATCGCTCACACACACATACACTCTTCACCTTTCAAACCTGCATTCAATCACTTTCTCTCTCTGATCGCTCACACACACACACACACTTCACCTTTCAAACCTGCATTCACTCACTTTCTCTCTCCGATCGTTCACACACACACACACACACACACACACACACTTCACCTGTTCAATCCATTCTCATGTTGCTGCTGCTGCCATTAATCCTGGGCCCGGCTCCGTTTCAGGGCTCGCTGTATCCCCCAGCCTGCTAACGCCATTAATCCCAGCTCCGTGAGCTCGCTATATCCCTGGCCCCTTTGCTGCTGCCATGAATCCGTTTCAGGGCTCGCTGAGTCAGCCTCTTCTGTTCCACATGTTGCATTCCCGCTGACTGTTAACTTAACCGCCAGCCAGCCGGAATGATGATGCGAGCTCCTTCAGCTCAATTCCGACTGGCTGGTAGCCTGACAGTGCTGACATCATCGCGCACGTGATGACGTCAGCCCCGACAGCGCAAAAATTAAAAAAAAAGAAAAGAAAAATCGGAAATTGGTGCCAAGTTTGGCGGGCCGAATCAAAACGTTTAACGGGCCGCATGTGGCCCCGGGCTGTAGTTTGCCCATGCCTGATCTAAAGCAATGTTGGCAGTGCCATGATTGCTCCCAGGGCTAATGAAAGTGGATAAGGTACACATACTAAACCTAGAGTACTTGATAATAGTTTTCACTCTTACTCACAAACACTGGCTAATCTACAATGTATGTACTGTACCTGTGTACTATGTATGTATTCTACCTATGTTCCAAATTTCAGCTGTACACCATTAATTACCTTTATTTTTAAATTAATATTTTCTTCTGATCATGTCTAAATATCTAAATGTATCTGTAATTTTTCTATGTGGAGCTTTTCTCCCCAGGCCTCTGCTGATAAAGGGCCTTTTCGGCTCAGTCAGACACCCCTGTTAACAAATGTAAAATAAAATAAATACTTTATACAGTTGTGCTTATTTATCAAACACTATCTCCCTTAACACCTTCATGCTGTGTAACAGGTGTTTGATACCTGTGCACTGCCTATTATTGTGAATGTTTCCTTTGTTTTTGTACACTGGTACTAGAATGCTCTTCAGCCATCCAGGATAAATATTTTTTTCCATAAAACCATTTCTTCCCTAACTCACCCAACATCCTCATCATATTTGCTGTGACTTCATCTGAGCATGCTGCTTTGTGAATACCTTATGAAGGGTGTCTGATGACTATTTTCTTTATCTTATTTGTCTTTCTTTTGTAAACTGATAGCATTTCTTTGTACCTGTGATGTTATGAGGTAGTGCCATTCGTGCCAGGGAGAGTAGGGTAGTACATGTGTACATATGCCAGCACAGATAGCTGGAGTTTTGTAAAAAAAATTATGTTATCTATCACACTGAGTTATACAGATGTTTGAGTTAAAATATGTTTGTAAAGTTACTTATGTTAAAAATGTATCAACAGTAGGTCCTGCTGGACAGAAAGAATGTATGCATATATATTGGGTTGCATTGTTGTAATTGATCAAATGCTTATGTTTATCAGAGAACCCTGGAAGGGTGGAAAGTTTGAAATGGTGTTATAGCTTTCAGATGCTGCCACAGATTTTAGCAAAGTTCTGTGTGTGTATTGTACTAGAGTCAGGTGATCAGAGGTGATGTCATCCTCTAACCAGCATCTGGTTTCTTTGGAACTCTCACAGCAGCACTTTGGAATTGACAAGAAAGATTTTTGACAGGGTATATATCTCACACATCCACACAGACAAAAACAGACATCATTTGGTTTTGACAGACATCATTTGGCTTTTGCTGTGGTAAGACACTCAGCACACATCAGCTTGACTTGCTTTGGTAAGTAGTCAGGGAGCAATAATTCTTTAGTCAGTCAGGGACATTTAGTGAGAATAGTTTAGTATTGTTTTCTGCATCTGTGAGAAACTATCAAACTGTATTTTTTTATATCTCTGTGGTTGAAACTCTGTTGTTTGTTGTATTCAGTATTCTCCTTTTTCTGTTTATTTATCATTAAATATTTTAATGTCTTTCATTGTGACTGGTCCTTTAGAGAATACTTTTAACATCTTGAGAGTACTTATGCATGTTTTAGTGACATTGTGGCCACTCCTGAAAGCCTTGCTGCTTTGGTCACACCCTACCATTTGTATTAGTATTAATTTTGCACAATATAATTGGGTACCCTTTGTAAGAGCCTTCGGGTTACTGACTGGTGAAAGTGTGATTACCTCAGAGTCTGGGCAGAAAGGGCACAGCTAGTAAATCTGTGCCAGCTTTTCCCAAGTGTGCATGTGAGTGTGAAACTCAAATATCCAAGTGTGTGTGTCAACAACTAGAAACAGGGACACAGAGCTCCAAAGTGGTCAGTGTGGAGTTTTGTGTGGGTCTGGAGAGAGAGAAAGAAAGTCCAACCCCAGGTCTGTCACATGCTTCCTATGTGATCTTAATGGAAATTGTGTTTGGTACAAGGAACTATATCTGAAAATACTGTGTGAATCCATCTTTGCTCTGAGTGACCATCCCTCACCAGAGTCAGTGGTGAGGACTGAGTCTCCTTGATTGCTGGCCCAAAGTAGGGACCTGTGACAGTGCCATCTGCTGAGTCACTTTCTGATGTCTTGTGCTTTGCTATTGCCACTGCTTTCACTTAGCCTCTTTGTTAACCAATATGTACTACTTCTGTCTTTTCTATCTCTTACTTCTTCCTGCAAGCTTTTTTTTCTTTTGATGACTTTTTGAGGTTCTGCATTCCACCACCCGTTTCAGTCTATACCTTATTTACCTACCTGTCTTAGCCACATATCTGTCCTATAGTCTTCATACATGGTGTTTTAAGATGCTGCCATTCTTCCTTGACTCTACTCATTTGCTCTTCTTTCTCAGGTGCTGCAGTCCTAAGTATTATCTTGACCTCCTTTCACACCAATCAACTTTCAGGTTTTACCCTAGTATTCGTTGACATTAGAGCATTCTCTAACTACTGCTTCCAGCTAATTGTGGCCACCAGTTTCACTGGGAAATTGCTTTGCAAGCATTGATTCTACCAATGGTTGTTTCCTTACTATCACTATTAGAGACTTGACAATCAATAAGAATTCAGACAGAAGGCCTCACTACAGCACTAGAATGTCAGGAAAACTGAAATCAGAACCTGCTGTTCTGCAGCATTAAGTTGGAGACCATTACAAATTTGGCAAATTAAATATCCAAAGGGATGTCCAACCATCATAATATAAGGAAATTGTTGAACAGATGCTCTAAAAGGGTTTTTGTATCCAGTGCGCCAGTAAAGTTAAAATGTATAAAAAAATAACCTTACCTCATGTGGGTGAATAGCCAACTTGATTAATATGTCAGGTCTATATGGCTGGGCAGTGCGATTCCTTTAAGGACTTCACCTTTATGACTGCATAGCATGATTTATTAAAGGGTCCAGCCTCATACTAATGAACAGTATCAGTTACTAAAAGAGTAATTATATAACTATGAGAGGGTGGTAGTTATTTAATAGTCCTTGGGAATGATGGCAATGTTTTACTACAAGTCGTAGTACATTTTATTTCTGATTCATTTGAATACTGCCCACATTCACTGCAGACCCCAGATGAACCGAGGAGTTTTTAGTGAGAAACGTAGAGGAAATTTTTAAGAAACATGTGAAATTAAATACATATTATACAGATGGAAATTCTAGTGGCATCTACAGCCATTAAATTATCAAGGCATCTAAACTACCCATAACTGTTACTATACTCTAGCGTTAACTTGCAACTGCAGCCAGTTTCAAGGCCGGTCTATCCATTTTCTTCTTCCTCTGTTCTAGTAAAACCATGCTGCAGTCCTGTTCTTTGTTGCCCATGTTTCAGATAATCATGGGATGTGTAAAGTCCATCAATAACCATTTTGTACATTTATTTATTTCTTTATTTAAATCTGTTTATAGGGGTAATGCACTGGTTAATATCAACCAGTTTTTGGGTTGGGCTGGGTAAAATACAAAACATTTCACAAACAAAAAATAGAGAAATGTAAGCAATAACAGAGTAGTTCAGACTAAGTACATAGAAACAACTACATTTATACATTCCAGTGAACAAGCATAGTGCAATGTATAATCAAGCAGAGTATAATGTGCAATATATACATTAGTTTCTAAAGTTGGCGAATCTTCAAAAAGAAGTTTCATCTTCTTTGTGGCATTCTTGACCTTCGCACAGAATTATATTCCAAGTCATCCAGTGCACCCAATCCTTACATGCTCTGGTTGGCTACCTATTGAAATGTTAGCACTCAAAATACCAAGGGCCAATAAGCCAACCCCCCCCCCCCAAAAAAAAAATACAGGAGAAAAACAAATTTCAAAAATTGCTCTTCTCCTAAAAACTTCTTTTTCAGGAGGAGCCTGGGGGTAAAAACATAGTATAATAACAGCAGATCAATTTTAAAATGAAAACATAGACATATACATATTTTTGTTTTCTCCAAAGTTACCAAAACTTTGAATAAACATAGAGGCAAATATACATTTCTATAGTGGAGGCATAGTGGCATTACAATAGGTACTGAGTAGATATTTATAATCTACAGCTACATTTAACATGACAAGTACATAACTATGACAGTATTTGAGTAAAAATATTGTAAATGGATGGGACAAGATATAGACTTAGGTTGTATCATGTTTTGGAAGCAGTAGCATTTTGCTGATTTGATGAGGTGGTTTCTGAGAGCTTTCCTTTTCTGAGGTAGAATAATGCTTGGGGACTATTTAATGCCCATGCTATTGTCTTCAAATATCAGTGTACAATGTTAATTCTATGGTGTACATAAAACCTACTATAGACAATGATGACATACGGATATTATAGGCAATATAATACATAGCAGCTTAACAGTAAATGCAAATATATGAATTAAAATATGGCCAGAATGCTAAATATATAAAACAATTGTATAGAGATGATGTATTAGCACACATAAAGCTATTTAGGAATGAATGCTAATTTACAACAGTAGGGACTAAACAGATATAGAACAGCAAGACATTTGTGGAAACTACCAAGATGTTATGTTAATCAATCTGAGTGCAAATATTTGTACTACACTTGTGTTAGTATCAGAATATTGTGGCATTAACTAAACTGTGCTGTTTTGCCAGCACACAGTATATTCCTGGTGGCCATAATTCAGACAGTGTTTAAAAGGGAGCTAATATATTTCTTCCAACCCTACCCTAGCTACAGTTTGTTTAGGGGGTTACATGGTAGCACACCAAGAAAATTCTCCTTGAAGCTTTAGTGTTTTTTTTTCTTTCCAGATATGGTTGCTGTAAGTAAGTGAAGGATTTTCTTTATTGCATGCAGCGTTTTATAACTTCATTAGACAAGATAATCCAGTCTGAACACTGACCTCCCCACACACACACGTATTACATATACATGTACAGATCACAAGTATTTACCTATAAACTTTGTGTCTGTGTTCATGGTTTATCACCATTGTTTACATATACATGTACAGATCACAAGTATTTACCTATATACTTTGTGCCCGTGTTCATGGTTTATCACCATTGTTTACATATACATGTACAGATCACAAGTATTTACCTATATACTTTGTGCCCGTGTTCATGGTTTATCACCATTGTTTACATATACATGTACAGATCACAAGTATTTACCTGTATACTTTGTGCCCGTGTTCATGGTTTATCACCATTGTTTACATATACATGTACAGATCACAAGTATTTACCTGTATACTTTGTGCCCGTGTTCATGGTTTATCACCATTGTTTACATATACATGTACAGATCACAAGCATTTACCTATATACTTTGTGCCAGTGTTCATGGTTTATCACCATTGTTTACATATACATGTACAGATCACAAGTATTTACCTATATACTTTGTACCAGTGTTCATGGTTTATCACCATTGTTTACATATACATGTACAGATCACAAGCATTTACCTATATATTCTGTGCCAATGTTCATGGTTTATCACCATTGTTTAATGATTCTCCATTCTGAAACATTCTTGAGAAGTACAACCTTCCTTGGTTTTCAATGATGCCAGGTACTCCCTTCTTACTCTCTTTTAGTACATTATTTGAAGGAAACAACACAAAATATTCTTTGTTCTACTGGTTCTGTAAGTTTTGTAGCCAGAAGTCTATACAAATTCCCCATCTTAGTCTTTCCCCTTCTTATTTACTGTCTATCCCATACTACTTTGAACCCTTTGCTAGTTTTTGCATTCCACTGCCACTGCTATTAGTGCAGTCTAAGTCATTAACTCTCTCTGTGAAATAGAATTTCCATACATCTCTCCTATGTTATATTTCTTTTCTTCTCCAGTGAGGTCATCTCCACCCCTTTCTTTCTTTTTTTTTTTTTCTTGGTGTTGCCACTTCAGACCATCCCTCACATTTTATGTTGGGGACAAAGTATGTTTCCTTTCTCTTATTTTCACTAATGAGCACACTTCTAGCTTTTTTTTAGCTTCCCTTATAGTCCATTTTTTGCAGGTCTGTTATTATTTAAGTTAGTCACTCTGCTCCCTTCCAATCACCATTTTAATCTCTTTTTTTTTTTGTGCAGCTTCCAGGACTGCACAAAGTACTCCAAGCAGGTCATTACTAGTTGCGTTATGCAGAGTAATAACAAAATCCCTGGGATTCATTAACATCTACACTGTGTACAGACAACACAAGCATAACTCACATCTTCTTTCTCCCAATTTTAGTTTTCCTACTGATTTTCTTGTAGCCTTAAATATCAGCTGGGATTCATAAAGGTTGCTGCGGACTAAATGTACACTTATTATAATCTTTCTTAGTGACTAGAAAGCATAAAAATATATGGTAGGGATGTTCTTGAATACAGATCAAGTACACTTAGTGTACACTTAGTATAGGCATTAATGAATCTGCCTAACTTCTTCTTACTTGGAATCCAAAATACTTTTTATGCATCCATGTATCACGTTTATATTAATACAACTATACACGTACCTCTGTATGATTGATTTAAGATGCTGTAGTTTCACACCCACAGATTTCTCTTCTGCTCTGTATTCATCGGTGGCAGTCCCACTTTCACTCCATGCTGTGAATTACCCCACACTACCTGAGACTGAAATCAGGCTTCTGTTTTTCCATTCATATTACTACCTGTCTTGGGACTCTATTCATGTTGCTCCACCTTCCTATACCAAAACCCTTATTTTGGAATAATCAAGCACTATGTTTACCCTGTTCTCTTTACCTATTATTAGGTGTAATGTGAACATCTGAGCACTATCTGGCTCAGAACTGATCCCTAGTGTTTGTCATTGCCCTCACCTGATATTATGCCTCCTTTGACAATCACCCATGGTTTTTTCTTGCCAATCAGTTCCTAGTTCAAAGCACCTTTTTCAGGCAAAACATAATCTCTCCAATTTCCCAGCTAGCATTTTTATGAATAATTTTATCAAAAGCTTTCCTGAAATATAGATATGCACCATCTAGTGGACTTCCCAGTCAACTTCTGAGTTTACCAGTTATAGTATTCTGTCATGGTGGTTTAACATAACCACCATATGAGAGTACATGTTGGTAGTTGTCTTCAGAACCTTATGCATCAAAGAATGTCACATTCTTGCTCCTTAGGATTATTTTCATGACCTTTTTCAGAACTGATGTGAAGCCATTACTTGTAGTTTCTACAAGTCTTTCCCATAATCCCTTTTGTGAATGGTACTATTGTGGCCTGCATCATATCATTCAAAATGATATATTCCTACAACAAGCTAAACAGTACAGTCAATGAGTTTCCAAGCTCCTGCTTAGGATTTTCTAAGCTCCAAGTGACTCCTATATAAATAAGCAGTTGTTAAAGTCTGTTATTTGTTTATCTTGTCTGATATGGTAAACCTTACCACTGTGCTGAAATGATACGCACTACTACGTGATCACCTATGCTTGTTCATATTCTTACTCCATGTTTTTCAGTAAGACTATAAAACTACACATTATTGCAAAAAGATTGTTGTCTGCCACTATACCATGACCGTACCTGTCCTCTCCTTTACTAGTTAAGGGTGGTTATCAAAGCAAGAAATCATAACCATCACTACCTTCCTTTTCCCTTGACAATGCGATGCAAACTAGTAGTATGTATGATATGACAAAGCACACACACAGAGTAAAGTGTTGCATTTCTTCCACGAGACAGTCAGGTAGGCTGTCATGTAACAATTTTAATGTCTTTCACTTTCCATGATAGTCAGTCAGCAACAATGAACACAGTAAGTGGCTATCTTTAGTGGTTGGGGTAGGATATGTGTAAAAGCAACTGATTATTAGCACATTGGCACAGTGAGCAGTGTTGCTATCTTACACTGGTTGGCTGTGGTCCCTTCTATGTGGAGTCTATATGTCCTCCCTGTCTCTGTAAAGGTTTTTTCCACATGCTCTGGGCTTTTTCGAACACCACAAAGATATGCAATACATGAACAGGCTTTCCTCCAGTTTACCTGTAAGAAAGTGTGCAGTGTGACTGAGAAGGAGACAGAAAGCGAGAGCAAATGAGAAAGAGTGTGTGTGTGTGTGTGTGTGTGTGTGTGTGTGTGTGTGTGTGTGTGTGTGTGTGTGTGTGTGTGTGTGTGGCGCACACATGTGTATAAGTTTGTCTGGCGAGTGCTTCTTATGATAGGACTGGCATGTCAGTGCCAAAGTCAGTAGGTATGTGCATGTGTGAAAAAATAATATCATGTTTTATTTCTGGACATAATAGAAATCTAAATTTACAATAAGAAATAAACAAGACTTGCTGGAGGGACAGGTTCTTAAGTCAACATATTCATTGCCTATGGAATAAGTTATCAGTAGAGATTAAAAAGTAAATCACCACTTTGGCTACTGTTAAGGCAATTCTTGATGGCTCAGTCTGCAAAGTAATTACTATTAAGTGTTTGAAAAGTGTAGCAATAATTTTAAGTCTGTCTTCTTAAAGGTCTATATATGTAGTATATTATGGCGCCATGATCACACTTACAGTATTGATCCTGTGCATCTGTGCTGCTGTTACATCATTTTCTCACATGTCTAACCAATATAGCTCTCAACCTGTCATCTCAAAAACTGCTCTCACAATGTGTACCAAATGGGCAAAATGGAGAACATATGCTGATATCTTCAACTAGGAAGCTCACAACACGTTTATTAACATTTTCCTCGTATTTAAAAATAGTTCTTTTGATGAAGTAATATGATTCAATATTAGGTTCATAAGTTCATAGGTAAGTACTAGGCTATCTGCCCAAGGGCATCTATAAGCCTAGCCAGAATGTGTTGGCTTTTGCCTACCCCTTAGATTAGTTCCCTCTGCCTCTGTCCAGCAGAACCATTAGTTCCCTGTGCCTCTGTCCAGCAGAGCCACTGCAGTAATCCCCAGGGTAAATTTTCTGTTTTCCATCCACTCATCAAGGTTTCTCTTGAAGAGTGTTAGTGAGGGGCTCTGCCTAATGTAGATTGGAATCCCGTTCCAAAGCATGGGTAGTCTCTGGGGACAGGAATCTATCCCTCCAGCATGTCCTATTTATCGCTGTAGTGAGCGTGTGGCTCTCAGGGATTTGTTTTTTTTTTAAGTGGAGTATGTCCATCAATTCTGGGTTGGATATGGCCTTGCATGTCAGGCAGAGATCACCTCTGACTAATTGGTATGCGACAGAGTACAGCTGGAGTTTCTTTAGTCAGGCATAGAGCATCTGTTTGAGGCCAGTAATCCTCTTGCTGAGGTACTTTTGTGGTCTTTCCAGCTGTTGCAGGTGTCTTGTAAGGTACATCCCAAATAGGGCATTGTACTCTATGATGGGTCTGATGAGTGATGAGCAGAGGGGCACAATAACCTCTTTTGCTCTAGATGTGAACCCTTTTGTGATTAGGTGGGCCACATAGAAGGATTTTCTAACCACCTTTGCAGTATGATTATAAAAGGAGAGATTACTATCTACTTGGGTCCCCAGATTCCCTTATTACATTTTATGTATTTAGGGGACTAACCAGTATGTGGTAGTTCGTGGGTACTTTGCTTTTTCCAAAGGGGATGACTATGCACATTTGGTATTTAGCTTGAGGCCATGATTTTGACACCAGGTATCCGTCTCAGTGAGACCCTTCTGGAGGATGTCTGCATCAGTCAGAGAGTCAGTTATGGCCCCCAGTTTGCGAACTTGGTCAGCCATAGTCCTCCTGTGCTTGCCTGTATCTCTGAGAAGTATATACTGAACAGAAGGGGTCCCAGGACTGAGCCCTGGGGGACGCTACTTGTAACTGGTTTAGAGTCAGACCTAGATCCTGCAACTTTCACTGTGTGGGTTCTATCCATGAGATAATTTGCAACCCATCTCATGACGTAGGGATTTATGTTCAGGCTGGTGAGCTTGTCTATAATACCAAAATGGGGAATGGTGTCGGAAGCCTTTGCGAGGTCTAGGTAGGCTGTGTGGACCTCCTTTCCCTCATCTAAAGCCTTGGTAACTGTCTCAAAGAAGTCCACCAGGTTTAAGAGGCATGATCCGCCCTTAACAAAGCCAAACTGGGTAGGGTCCAATGTTTGGAGGTTCCCAAAGTCTCTGTTAATGAGTTCCATAATGATGCTCTCCACAGCCTTGCAGACCAGGCTAGTCAGGCTTATAGGGTGATAGTTCTCCGGGTCCATTGTGGCTCTACCTTTGTGAAGCAAGATAACTGTTGCTGTGTGCCACTCTATGGGTATGTAACCTGTAGAGAGGCTGAGTTTGAACAGTGTGTTTAGGTGAGTATTAGTTCATTTTGGAGCTCATGTAAGACACAGCCTGGGACACCATCTGGTCCCATTGAAGCTGTGTTTTTTGCTTTGGATAGGGCTGTTTTAACCTGTGTGTCAGTGATTGCCAGGGCTCTACATTCTTCTGGTATGGTTATGGGCCCTTTAGGAGGTGAGAGGGGGGGTGAAGTTTGCACTAAACCTGTCTGCCAGAATGTTGGCAATATCAGTCGATTCAGTGTATTTTGTGCCATTCTGCACTAACTCAGAGCAGATCTGAGAGTTTCCACTTAGGTTCTTGACATATCTGAAGAACGCTTTGTGGTTATCTTTGGAGTCCTTGGCAATTTTTCTTTCTAGGCTAGCCTTGGATGATTTTATGAGGGATCATAGTTTCTTGCTGATACTGATCAGGAATGTCTTTCCTTCTTGGGATTTTACTCTTTTCTGTACTAGTTTCCTCCTTCTATTGTATAGCTTGTTTATGGCAGGGGTCCACCAGACTGGTTTCCTTTTCTTGGAGGAGTGAGTCTTGGTTTTGCTTGGGATAGCATGATCCATGCATTCTTGCAGGTGCTCATAGAGTGCCTTTGTAAGTGATTCAGCAGCTTGGACAGCATTGTCCTTTAGCATGGGGGCTGTGAACCTTTCCACCTTGGTCTTGAGTAACGTGAAGTTTGGTTTTGAAAAGTTTTTCATGGTGGTTTCCTTGATTGGGGGTGGGGGCAGAATGTGGATATTCAGAGTGATTAGTCTATGGTCTGAACCAGTGAGGGGTTGACCTTTGGTGTGGAACACTGGTCGCCCATGTTGGTGATGACCAGGTCCAATATGTTGTCATCTCTGGTGGGGGTGTTGAGTAGTTATCCAGGTCATTCGAGTTTATAAATTCCAGGAAGCATTGGGCAAGGGAGTTAGTACTTGAGTAGTTCTCCCAGTTAATGTTTGGGTAATTGAAATCACCCGGTATTAGGGTGTTTGGTAGGACCTTCATATTTTCCAGTGTCTCCAGAAATGCGAACTGGGGGTCCTGGGTCATGGTGGGTGATCTGTAGCAAGCTACAACTTGAATTGCAGTTTTGCCCATTATTAGTTGCACATGGATGATCTCTAATGCATCGTGCTGCACCACTAACCTGGAGGTGTGGGTATCCTTGATGAATATGGATACAACCCCGCCTTTTGTGTTTCGGTCCGGGTACTGCGGTCGAAAAATATGGTATGAGTTATAGCATAGTAGTGCTGGGGTGCTCTCTGGAGCCTTAATCCAGGTTTCTGTTACTGCACAGATATCAATGTTCTCCATACTGAGGAGTGCCTTGAGTGCATGCATTTTGAGGTTTAGACTTCTGGTGTTGAGTAGCATTACCCTCAGTTTTTGGTTACTCGTGCTATTTACAGTGGTGGGTTTGTCTTTTGAGCCTTGCCTAAAAAAGGCACTATGGGGGCGGCAAAAGCCTTGGCCAGTATTCAAAAGCCTAAGGGTGACAGGTGCAAGCTATCTCTTGCAAAGCAACGTGGTTTGTCGAGCATGCCATCCCAGGTGGCCAGATACTGGATCCCCTTTGAATGACACCAGAAACTTAGCCAATTGTTGAAATTGATATTTTTTTCTTTATACTGTGGCATCATTCTTGGTGAGGGCAGGATGCTACTCAGGGTCAGGGTCATACCGGCCTGGGCCTCATGATCAGAGAGCTCTTCCATGTCTCTTTTCATGTAATCCAGGGAGGTACTTCTCAGGTCATTCACTCCAACATGGACAATGACAGAGTCATATTTGCACTTGTTCTAGAGTGACCTGAGTGCTTGTGTTATGTGGTGGATCCTGGCCCTGACAGGCAGCTAACTGTAACCTTCTCCTTGTCCATCCTAGTTAGTGGGACATCAGTGTGCCTGACTATAGAGTCGTCTATTACTAGTGTGTTGGGTATGTTATTTTGCCTTAAGGGCTGTGATTGCACGGCACACTGATTATGTGAAGTATGTGTTTCATGGTTTGTGATGGGGTGTGGAGGTTGCTTGGATGTCTGCTTTGGAGGTCTCTGTTGCTTTTGCAGATTTTTATTTAGAGCCTCTTAGTATGTTTTCGTGTATTTATGTATGTTATTTGCCGGTATTGGTTTAATAGGTCTATGTGAGACTGGTGGTGTGTTGCAAGTATTTCCCTTCTCCTCTTGACTGTCAGTTCCAGTCTTGGGCTGAGAGAACTTTGCCTCCAATTTGGATGTATAATTGTATCTCTCGCATATATTAGTGTTTGGTGGTAGGAGGAGAGGGTTGTCTGTGTACATGAGGCAGTTGTAACATTGCCTCAAAATGCCCAGATTCACCAGTTGGACTGGAGAGTACACCTGAAACTGCTTTTTGGACATGCCTGAATAGGTAAAGTGAGCTGTTTTACTGATTGGCTGGTAGGGATGAATAGAGAACCTTGTCCTTCTGGACAGTATGGGGGATCTAGTGCTAGGGTTAATTAGTGCTTGCTATGAGTTTTGAGCAAGTGCTGGGTTGTAAAATGAATGGTTTGAGTGCTTAAGTTGAAAGTTTGTCTAGTTCCAAGGGGAAAATTGAAGAGTAGACTTTGTGGAGCCGGGAATAGTTTAACCCTAGCTAACTGGCACTGCCCGGCTCACAAAACTGCGCACATGCTGTTTTTAGAGCAGGGAAATGAAAAAAGATAGAAATTAGCCCAAAATGGCCAATAAAGTATTTCTGGGCTGAAACCACTCCTCCAGGGACATATAGGCTGCTCAAAGCTCCCCTCTCTCACAGGTGAACAGAGAAACGTCCTTCTATCCAAGTAAGGTATGGGCAACTCAGAAACTTGTAACACAGCCCTGAATTCAGCACTAGCCTGAAAACTGGACTATGGGAAACAAGTATTTTTTTTTGTTTTTTTTTTCAGAAAATAAAGCAGATACAATCAAAAAGCACTTTAAATGCACAGAAATGGCTATCACACTTTAGTGTGTAGCCGACAACAGTTAAACAAATTATTTAAACACAAAAATTACTTAGTTCACATGCAAGCAGCAAATAAGTACAATATGTAGCAGAAACAAGCTTTTTAAATCACAGAAATGCTAAAAAATTTGCGTTTTAGGCGGAATTGGTTAAAAAACACTTAGACAGCAAGAAAATGCAGAAAAATGATACTTAATCACTCCAAAGTCTCTCTTTTGTCTCTCTGCTGCTGTAGAACTCTGCAAGACACCTGGCCGGCACTTGCTAAGCTGAATACAAGTGCAAAAAAATGCACAAATGCGTTTTTTATAGCAGGGGAAATGAAAGAGATTGAAATTAGTCCAAAATGGCCAATAAACTAACTTCTGGGCTACAGCAAACAAGGCGCACACATTTCAGAAAGAAACAGTTCAAATAAGCAGGCACAATAAGCCTTTAACCAGAAATTCCCAGCTCAGAAGGGCAGAATCTAGCCTCTCCTCCCACAAGAGTGCAGACCACAAACCTTCTTAGTATAAAATAACTGGCCTGAAGCCCAAGTGCTTAAACCAGAACTAATGCACTTTTAGAATAACAGACACTAAGCCTTCAATCAGCAATTCCCAACTTAGAAGGATGTAAGCTACCTGTCCTGCCACAACAATGCAGTCCACAAACTTTCTTAATGTACAACAACTGGTCTGAATATTATTCAGTATTATTTGACATGGACATTTGCGAAAAAAATTCTCATCAGTGAATGCGTCTAAAGTGCTTTTAGTGTGAAACAATGTAGAGCATAGCATTTTTAAGTTTGCTCAGCAAGAATCTCCTCACTATATCACAATGGAAACATAACCTTCCATCTAAATGAAAAGTAGTTGATCCAACATTGATCAACTACTTTCCATTGAAAACCTAAACATTGATCTGCAGAGCATTGGAAAACACACACACACACATACACACACACACACACACACACACACACACACACACACACACACACACACACACACGAGTACACACGCGTGCGCACACACACACACACACACACACACACACACACACACACACACACACACATACACACGCTCTCGCGCGTGCGCAAACACACACACACACACACACACACACACACACACACACACACACACACACACACACACACACATACACAATGTTTTTTGTAGGGGAGCAAGTTCCCAGTGCCCTCAAATTCTCCTTCAAATTCTACATACTAACTCTGAGATCGCACTGCAGTGAGGAACGGGCATATAACCGGATCCCCACTGAACTGAGATCTGTTGGATAAAAAGCCGGTACTTTTAGATCAGAAGCCAATTTGACATAAGGTTCTGCACTCATCACAATATATACTTATATACATGCATACATATATACTTTTAGTAGCAGTAATTGAGAAGAGCACAATGTTTTATTCCTTTTATTTTTAAAGATGTGCTTTTGTAGCATATTGATTCACTTATCTTTTTGTTGGGATGTAATTTTTTTTAAGTTTCTTTTTAAATTTTTTGTTGGATTTGTATTGGTTTAGAGATTAAGTGTGTGACTGTTTCATGTAGACAGTGACATCAGAATGTGTTGTGCTTGATTCCAGGAATGTTTAGCCTGGTGGTTCTATAAGGTGAGCTTTTTGTTATTACATGTATAGTTTTTTTAATTATGATAGACATTTTGCTGCAGCAATTTGTATAACAGTTTGGAGGACATGGTGGGTAGCACAATTCTTTCTTTGGGGGTTCATTTCCTGGGTGTTAGGTGTGGGGAGTGTGTGTGCAACATTGGTCAGAATATGGTGGTTGTACAGATCATTGTGGGGAGTGCATCTTGAAACGGTTTTTACGGTAATAATTGTGGCTGATTGTGACTAGTGTTTGGTGATTATGTGAGGCAACTGACTATTTTTATACAGTGGAGTTTATTTTAATAGCTTTTGCTTTGATATCTGTGCGGTTCACTTGAGGTGCAGGTAGGGTGCATACTTTTGTTATGATTCATGCGTACACTGATTAATGGCATTTTCATCTTGGGGGTTGCAGGTTCTTTCTTCTGTTTATGTGGAGATATGTGTATCATTGTTTTCTTCTGTGAGAAGAATAACAGGTGTGTGCTGTTATTTTGAGGACCTTAACAGTGATCCTTGGAGTATGTGGTTGCATTTACTCAGAATATTCCCTGCTGTCTAAGATACAGGGATTTCACAGCTGGTATAGATAAGCAGCAGAGTTGGGGGTGTAAAAACATTTTAAAGATGTAACAGAGGGTTTCAGAATTCACAATTTTTGTTGGCATCACAGTTTATTTTATGAAATGTCATCTTACTGATAGGATACTAGGTATATTATTTTTATTTTATCTTTAATTGTTTTATTAACCATTTCTTATCAGTGTATAGAGGTTCCATGACAGATTCTTGAAAGTGTATAGGGTTCATTGATGTTGCAATATGTGTCATTTATTGAGTACTTTTTTAGCCTTTTTGACCATTTCAAATGGCTGGTATTACTGCTTTTTTGATGTATTTTTGCATGTAGATGTGCTTTATATTTTGGTTACACTTTGGTAATGTGAATACTTTAGACTTCCTTTGGAAAGGGAGTTCCTTACAGGACTTGAGGGAAGTAGCCAAAGAAGTTCCTAATTCTCTGGGTCAGGGAAAGTCTGTGTAAGAGCAGAAGGGAGTTATTGTACAGAGATTACACTCCTGAGCTCCTCAAAGAGGATAGAAGAAATAGATCATCTGGCATTCTTAAGGCCCACCATCAGGCACTTGTAGCTGTAGCTGTAGCTCATGATATTTTTATTTCAGAATATTTGGGTATAAAGAACACAAAAAGGAGGTTTAGGCAAAATTTCCATTCACCAGGTATTGGTAAAAATATGAGAGGGTACTGCTAACAAGATAGAAAGCTAAGAAAAATAGCCAAGACTGCTTTGGTGTCTTCGTCTGTTATTGATAAAGTATTTTATAAAGATGCCATGAGCATTGTGGTACCAATTACTAAACAAAGTACCACAGGTAAGAGGTATATCTTGGTAGTGACACACTGTGCTACTAGGAAACCTGGGACAATGGCTCTGCCCTGGGTTGAAACAAAAAAGGTAGTGAATGCACTGTTAAAATGTTTCAACATAGTGAGCTTTCTCCAGGAAATAGTGACAGATATACATGCACATTTTATGTTACACCTCTGGTCCTGTTTGTGGAAGCACTGCATGTAAAGGAGCTAAACACATCCTTTACCATTCACAGAGAAATAGACTGCTATAGAAGTGTAAAGACCATACTGAAAGCATTTACAGACCAGCTTAAGCAAGGACGAAACAGGTACCTGGTATGTCTCCTCTTCACATACAGACAGGTACCCCAGGAGTCTGTAATTTTTTACCATTTGAAATACGTTATGGTCTTAGGATGAGGGATTCCCAATTCCCAAAAAAAGTTTGTTGTGGACTATGTCTTAAATATCAAGGCCAGGTTACAGAGAGAATGAATTTGTCACAGTAATGCCTAATCCAAGCGCAGTAGTAGCAAAACATGTTATGGCTAGATAGCTAGAGCTTTTGAATGTGCATTTGGACAAAAGTGATGGTGCTTATTACTTTTTGACAGATTAAGCTGGAGGCACTGTGGGAGGGCCCTCTCCCTACTATAAGAAAGATAGGCAGCATTAATTATGCTGGAGAGTTGACAGCCATGAGGAAAAATAAATAGATCAACTTTACAGTATTAGCACAATAGTGCCCAATCATGTTCCTTCCGAGGCTGCCTGCAGATTGTAATATCATCTATATAAGCAACAACCGTGTCTCCACCTTTTGTCAATATACTGTTGACTAGTATTTGGAACATTGCCAAGAATTTTTTTTTTTGTCCAAAAAGGTATTTTGGGGTTGCACTTTATATGTTTTGATGCACTTTGAATGTTTCTGAAGCACTTTACTACTCAGGATGCACTTTAGATTTTCATTTTCTTGACTCACTAATTAATTGATCAATTATTGTATAATTGAACTGAATAATGAATGTAGTGAAATATATATAAAGTATACCATTCTTGTGCATGATTATTCCCTGCCGAAGAACTAGGAACACAGTAAAAGTGTATGGTGACCATTCCTCTAGTTGTTCAGTGTGTTTTTTCTTTTTTTTGGTAAATCCATACAATCCAATAGGAATAAGAAAGAGGAATAAACATTTGCAGTAGGTTGCAGGAAGAATCAGAGGAGGATCTTGTGATAGGCATTCACTGTGAGGTTCAGTCATATACCTCAGTAGGTGAAGTAGAGTTTTCAAAGCAGTTATTCCCCTACCCAGGATGAAACAATCCACACGGAACTACTAAGGTTAGAGGGCACGTTCATTAATAAATCAATGTGTACCCAACTGGTGGAGAACAATGTTAACACAAAGACACTACAATCAATCAATCAGGCTCTTTATTAGGTGTTTGAGTGATTCAACCAATGGGAGGAACAGCAGGAGATACTGGCTACGTTATTTCCATTTGCAGCACATCCGAAGTACTGTGCTATCCTTTCCTCCTTTACCCTACTAGAGTGGTAGGAAAAGGATCTTTTAACATTTCTCTTATTTTCTAAATCAAAATTTAAATTACAGAATGAACTATTTCAGGGATATAATACCTCTTCTAACAACTCTACAATGTTCTATACTCCATTCAGGATATAAGGAAGCTGGATGTGACCATTCAATTCCCACTATTCCAAATCATTACCATTGAGAATAAGAAGGGAGTGTCTCAGATGCATTCAGTTCTGATAAACCCATATTATAATATGAAGAGGATCTTCAAAAATTCTATTGTCCAGAAAGGGTTACAGATCTTTCCAATATACAATTATCTAGGGTACTGTAACTATCCCATATGATTATTACTTCTTTAAACTGGAGATGTTTTCCAGTGAAATAACTCCATAGGCTTTTCTTAACTGATGAGCAAGTAGTCCAATTCACTCGTGAGACAGAATTATGCTGATGGTGGTCACAGTTGTGACCCCCATTCTGCTATGGGAACACAATGTAGAGCTGCAGTCAACTTCATATATTTTGGACAGACTTTTGGGAACAGGCAGAAATGATATTTTCCTTTAGAGACATTGCTACCATGGATTTAATACTTTACAGCGTCACAACTAACCCTCAGGGAATGAACATTCTGCATACCATGCTATTAGCCACAAAAAAGGCTATTATGTGACAATAAGGATGGAATATCAGAAATTCAACCCAGGGGTGGCCCCCATGTCTCTGACAGACAGAGGCAGATGGTAACTATGCCCAAGCTAATAAGCCCCCCATAAACTTTAGAGACTTCCTAACATACCCCTGCTAATAAACGCCCATGAAACATAGGAACACAATCGGGTTGGGTTGAGTGGTTAGACTTATTAAAGCCCAGGTGGTCAAAAACCTAGTATCTACCTATGAACCTTTTAGAAAAGTACTACACACTTCATAAACAGAAGATGGCAATTTTTTATAAGTATATGTCATACTGAATTACAAACAGCTAAGAGCCAAGGCAAAGAGACCCTTTTGTCCATAATGGTTACCATATATTTCTGCTTTAGATCTTTCAGACTAATTATGGTAATGGGTTCCTGCAATGTATGATTATTTAATTTCTCTTTTAGCTTTACTTATAGTAGTGCACGTATGTCTAATTATATATTCCTTAGGAAATTTTAATTATTTTAATCTTTGCCAGGGTGAGCTCTGTTTCTTATTCCTGTTTGTTTTTATTCTGTTTTCTTCTCACAATTTGCTCTATTTTAGATGTGTAGATCCTGTACAATTCATTGTATCTTCGATAATAATTTTCTTTTATAGACCTAGCTAAATTTAACATATCCTGAATGATATCTAAGTATTGAACGGTTTCCTGTTTCTTTCCTATTTTGATACTTGCGTTAAACAATTCCTTAGGAAATTTAAATTATTTTAATCTTTGCAAGGGTGAACTCTGTTTCTTATTCCTGTTAGTTTTTATTATGTTTTCTTTTCACAATTTGCTCTATTTTAGATGTGTAGATTCTGTACAATTCATTGTATCTTCAATAATAATTTTCTATTATAGACCTAGCTAAATTTAATATATCTCTGAATGATATCTAAGTATTGAATGTTTTCCTGTTTCTTTCCTATTTTGATACTTGTGTTAACAATAGGACTGCAGATTAAAATAAATAATGTTTCCTGGGTTTGGTATAGGAGTGTGTGTGTGTGTGTGTGTGTGTGTGTGTGTGTGTGTGTGTGTGTGTGTGTGTGTGTGTGTGTGTGTGTGTGTTTGTGTGTGTGTGTGTGTGTGTGTGTGTGTGTGTGTGTGTGTGTGTGTGTGTGTGTGTGTGTGTGTGTATATGTGTCTTTGTGTTTCTGTGTGTGTATGGGTGAATGAGTGTATCCATTAATGTGATTGGGTGAGGAGGTATGTGTATCCTGTCCAACATACTTCCCCCAAATATTAATAGGGACCAGGTGCTGGCAGTAACTGCTAAAGCCAAACACACCACCTCTATGGTTTGAGCAACATCCCTGGTTCCATCCTGAACAGTCTGAAACATGGCCTATCAGGACCACCTGAGGCACTCATCAACTACTGCCTCAAAACAGGCTATATTCCAAGTAAATGGAGGACCACAACAATTATTCTTATTCACAAGGAAGGACATCAACCAACTAAGACAACTACAGACCCATCAGTCTAACAACAATATGCAAAACCATGGAACGAATTCTCATGGAAATGATAAACAAAGACATTGGCAACCTATAGACACTCCATCCCAATTTGGCTTTAAGGGAAGATAATTCCTACTTAACCTGCTAGACTACTTTGAGAGGGTCACCAAGAAAATGGACAAGGGCAAAAGGGAATACTGCATATCTTGACCTGGCCAAGGCATTTAAAACAATACCCCACTCAAGGCATTGATAACAAGCTATGCGAGCTAGGCATAAATTCCCACCTAACTCACCGTATTGCTGGCTGGCTCAGAGGCAGATTAAGTTTATCTCAGGGCATTTTCAAACCATAGGCTCCTTGCACACATTCTTTTTAGAAACATGCATACATACATATCTTTTGATTCATCTTCCTGATTGTATTAAATCATATTCCTTGTATAATACAGCACCACTTATTAGAGTATATTTTAAATTTGTGGTTTTGAACATTTTTCCAGTAAGCAATGAAAGAAAACATATTTAACAATAATGACAAAACTGCCTATTTCTGAACATTTCAACCATAAAAGGCCACTCAAACTTCTGTCATTACAATTCACCAATATCAGTCAATATACATAACCTCTGCTGAAGTAAATGTCATCTGAATAATTCCACATTAAGAAGATATGTAACTAATGAAGAGGTTGCTGCTGTAAGACAACTTTATATTTCAGTGTTTCAGCTACAAATTCAGTGCCTGTTGCCCTTGAAGAAAAAATTGCCTATATTACATTAAAAATAATTAGTAAGTTGATAATATTTCAATAGGAAATAAATGGCACCCAACAACAGGTTTATAGTTACTAAGTATCTCATCTACAGGAGGACACAGTCAGGACTGCAGTACCCTGTCCCCCCTTAAAGTACACCACAGAATCAGCAATCCATCTACGTGGTGTGATAGTAGAACCCACAGCTTTCTTCACCAAAGGCTACAGCCAGGAAGAAGTCACTATTTATAACCCCATTTGCTTTGTATGAGTTTATAAAAAAATTTCTTAGCAACTTTCGAGAAGCTGGTACATCACATCTTGTCAGTGTCAGTAAGCAGGAAGATTATGTCCTTACCTGGAATGCATTATCATCTACAGGCTGTCCTGGGCACAGCATGTGCAACATATCAGGGAAGTGATGCTGTGAAGGGCAGGGCTAACTATCAAGGCTAAGTGTCAGGTGACTATGGCAAAGGTATCTTGTCTGAGTCACAGACTTGGCGGTGGAAAGTTTAGACCACAGTCTCCCACATTTGAGGCTATTCAGGCTTTATGACTCCCTCCAGTTCTTATTGGTGGTCTGACTCTGACATTTTGCCAGTGTTTAAGTTTACTGATGATATCAGTGGCATGTCACAGATAAAAAAATGCCAAATTATTGCGCAATATATTTTAATTAAGTGTGTATATCTTGTAAATACTTCAATAAAAGTGTCAGTACTTTCCCAAGACAGTCTATGAATAATGCACATCCTGTACAGAAGTAAGGACATCAGATCTAATGTCTGTATGTATTTCATTGTGAGACTTAATGAAAAAAAGATAAGCTTTGATTACCACATCAGTGGTAAGTCATAAAAAAATTACATCATTATTAGAGATTTGGGGGATAACAGTCAGCAAGAATTTAAATTTTGACTAGTATGTATATACCTAAGTTAAAAATGCATATTGTATTTCCCATATACTTCTAAAAAACATATCCATTCACTCTAGGCAGACACCATTTTAGCACTTTGGAGGTCACTCACGTGGCCCGTTATTGAATACAGCACTGTGTTCTGTAGCTTTCAAACAAGCAACCTGAAACAACTTTGCAACTCCCTTTCTTTTGAATCCTTAACATTTATTTTAAATTTGGTGATCCTGCACAGGTCTGCACTATGTGCAGTGGGGGTGCAATGTGCATCATATATGCAGGTGATTTGATCTGACTGTTCACCTAGTATCTGTACTGGTTTCAAAAATAATTGTTGAGTTTGCCCTCTGCATCCATGAGTGAGTTCTCAAAACTGTAATATATGTTGACATTTGACGCGTTTCCCTACTGCTCCACTATTAATTGAGGTTAGCCATTTCCCTCTGTTTGTGGATCTATGTTATTGTTCTTTTCACTAATAAGCACTGGTCATTTGTATGGTGCGGTTCTGGAACCCACGTATCTGCTTTTATTACAGTACTATGTTGTAGTCTCCAATCTCAAGCCTTCCAGTTGCTCTCTTGCTTTACTTAATAAAAATAAATGCACAGTATGGTGCACTTTCTTTACAAAACTGCCTACTCCTTCAAATACTTTAACTTGACACTATTCCCACAAACTGGAGTTAACCTGCTTAGTCTCTACAACTAGTTTAGCCTGTCTGCTTCTCTAACATTTAAATTAAATTAAGCTACTTACTCACATTTACCTTACTTGTGCATTTCTCCAACTAGTACTTGAGGCACTGGATGTTATGGAAGGTCAACCAACCTGCTTCCCTTATCATGCCAGTCTCTTAGCACTTGGTGTCCACAGGCAGTGTGGGAACTGCATTATGCTCAGTGATAAACTTTTATTACATAAAAAATAACTCTGTCTGTGAGAGGTACAGATATTTAACTAATTTGGAGGCGTTCCTCTCACCCCATGCTATGCCCAGTGATTATAATATGCTCACACCCACTCCCTCTACTCCACCACATTCTCAACAAAATCACATTAAAATGTCATATGCTGAGACCATTAAAAATATATATCAAAGCCTCTTAGAACTAGTAAGAATAGGTCTCAGTGGATATTCTCCAACTCATTTCCACCATGTACACTTACAGCATTAAGTCACCACGAGAAGGATTGCTCCATACCTCTTAACCTCTTATAGCAGGAAATCTGGACAAAACCATAAATGATGGGGGGACAAAGGCCCAAAAAATAGGGACAATTTTTAAATATTACTCTTACAAACTGAGAAAGTTGATAGAATAACAAGTTTTGCATTAGTATGAATTTTCTGAGCGGTATGAAGTCTGAATCTCAAATGTATATCATTATTTTCTGACTTCAATCCTCAATGATTTGCCAATGATTTGTCAGAAAAGCACAATTTTATTGAGAAACAGACCAAAAATATGTGTCAAAAATCTGGACATTCGGCAAATCTGTACAGTTATGAGGTATGGATTGCTCACAATCTTCTTCTACTAAACACTCCGCTAACAAAAAACATCTTAGTGGTTGGTGACTGAAGTTCAGACAGGCATACAGTTTCTCCAGTCACAAGGCTGGACAATAATAAGGATACAGTCAGTTGACCTATGGCCAACAGGTAAATATGACTATGACATAGTGGTTGCCCATGTGGGAGTGAATGAGCTGGGATGTAAATCCCTGAGACAAATGAAGGGAGGCATGTTAGAACCTATGCATGGTATAAATGCAGGGAAGACTCATGGGTGGAATCTTTCCTTTTTGTTTTATTACTATTAACATTATTGCTGTTCCAAAACATAAATACATAGACTGTGAATTATACATACAGCAACTTTTCAAATCAGTGTAGAAAAGACAGCTTTATTCAGTATGTACAACTCACATCAAAGACAAATGTAATAATATAAAACATGGCACAAGTCAAAAAGGCAAAAAATGTACAGAAAATAATAATTAAAGAGCACACTATGTTATGAGTTAACATATAAAATGAATCTTGCTTCTACAGTTCTATTCAATTCAATACTTTAGACCAAGGATGAACAAAAATTGATCTGGATGCTGATAATCTATTTCTTTTGATGACAAATTTTCAATCCATAACTTCAGAAAGACAAGAGAGAAACTATTAAAGTCCAGAGCAATGTTATTCAACCAGTTCCTGATAATAATTTTCCTAGCTATTGCTAAAATAGTTCTTAATAAATAGTAATCTTCTTTTCTTTAAGTGAGAGCTGAAGAAGAATAAAGAACAAAAATCCTGTCTACGTTTAATTTGTCAGTCCTCAGAGCTTTAAGAAAATAATTACATTTCCCTCAAAAGTCTCTTAAAATAATGCAGTCATACATTATACAAGATCAATCAGCTCTGATTCCTTGCATACATCTCCAGCATTCAATTTAAGAGTTTCTAATTATCTATTATTATTTGTGTGGAGTAGTTAATGAATATTACAATATGGGAATTTCATTGGACTCCAGTTTGAATAACATTAAGGTGGCTCTTCTCACTACCACAAGTCTCAACAACAAATTGCCTGATCTTTAGACTTTCCTGCATCTGGAATATATCTGTGGTTATACAATTACTGAGACTCAGTTTAAATTGAAAAATAGTGCTCCCCCCGTACCCTGGCTTTGTGTTTACAATGTCTTCAGGTCTAATGGTGACTGTGTGTATTATATTACTTCCAGACAGATTCTGAGAGACTCACAAACAGAACTCACAGAACTACAGATCACCATAAGTAAAACAAACTGCTACTACCTACTGTAGGACAACCTCCATGTTCCCAGATGATCATGCTAGATTCCTGAAAGTATGCAGATAACTCTCTTTTATTAAGAAAACCATTATTAAGAGAGACTTTAACTACACTACAATTAACTGGAGCACCTATGCCGCTAATGTATGGGATACCCAGAAGTTCTTGGAGTTAATTAACAAAAAATCTCTAGAACAGATGGTTAATAAATACATCAAATAGTATAATATTCTAAAATTCTAATCTCCATAAATATAACCTCTACATGTACTATTTCCTTGGCCTCTTCTTTCCCATTTAAGCTAGACCACAAAACTTGTGGCAGCTGCATTCAAAATCTCCAAAGCCCTTGAAACCAACACGTCTGAATTTAAAGACTTCAGACAAGCACACCTTATACAACTACTTGCCAAAATGCCAAACTTCACCTATAACAGCATCAGCTCAGTCAGTCTGACAATGGACTTCTGTACCCACTTATAAATATGCATAGAATTACCAGTCCCAGCCAGTACAAAATGCAATAGGAAATTGAAAAACAAACCAACATAAATAAACAGTATAGCAAGAAAAAAAGTCCTTAAAATATGCAGCGGATCCCAAAAATCCTTCAGTATGCTCTGTTGTCCCCTCCCCCCCAAAATAAACATACTCTTTCAACTTTATTTTTATATGACATATTCCCCTTTACTGGTAACTTATTTTATTACCAGTCTCTATAGGATATCCTGACATTCTACACTCTTGGTACATCACTTTTTCTTGACTTTAATGATGTTAATTACTTCTTTGGGTAAATCTTCACATGGATTTATATAATAATATTGTTTCATCACATTATTAAAGTGCATACTTCGATCTTTCTCTATGTTGCCATTAATGATGATTTATTTAAATAATTTTCTATTGAACATCCTACCATTCCAGTTATTTACGGACTTCCTTCTTCTTTTTTTGGCTTTTTCCCGATTAGGGGTTACCACAGTGGATCACCTGTCTGCTCATGATTGGCAGTGGTGTTTTTACGGGGACGAGTTGCCAGCCCGGCGCCCAACCTTACACAGAAGGCACACACATGCATGCACTCACTCCTAGGGCCAATTTAGAGTGTCCAATCCACCTACAGCATGTCTATAGGTGCATGAAAGTCTTGTTAACCCACCTATGTGCCCGATAGTATCCAGTAGGTGGTGGGTCACACAAAGTATTTCTATATTTGTTGAGAAAACTTTACACCCGATTTTAGACAGAGTAGATACAGTATTGAAACACACAAAGGTTTTTTTTTAGAAAATGTATATAAAAATACTTTGTATGTAAATTCTGTGAAAGATTATCTTGTTAGCATGGATATAGGATCCCTTTTTACAGTTATTCCCAATGAATAGGGAATAGAGAATATAAGGGAATTCTCAAATGAAGATGGCTCCTTTACAAGTAACAAGATCAATCTTATCTGTAATCTACTTGAAATTATTTTAGAAAATAATATTTTTTTATTTGGTAAAGATTTTTTTCTGCAGAAAGCTGGTGTGGCTATGGGCACAACCTGTGCCAATAGCTACGACAATCTGGCATTAGCCAAATGATAAAAGGAGTTAGTATTATCTAATAATGTCTTTTATCCCTATGTGTTTTGGTATAAATGCTTTGTCGACAATATATATTTTCTATGGAGTGGAACAGAGGATTTATTACTGCAGTTCATTGACTATTTAAATACTACAAATTCTTTTTTCAAGTTTTCATTCAATTTCTCCATACAACAGATTGATTTTTTAGAGTTGAGGGTTCAGAAGACAGATATTGGAGGTCTTAAAACTAGTGTATACAGAAAAGAAGTGAAAAATAATTTGTATTTACATAAAAATAGTATGCACCCCCAACATATATCAAAGAATGTCCTTAAGGCACAATTCCTTAGGATAATGAGATTACACAGTGATGATCTGCAGATGAAAACTGCACTTGATAACTTGAAGTGTGAATTTATGGAGAGGGGATATAGTGAACATGAAGTTAACTCTTGTATGAGTTTGGCTATGCAAGACAGAGAGTAAGGGCACGCCTTACGTTCCTGAAGTTTTACCTACACCTTCACCCCTTAATGAGTTACAGTCTAAGAAATGTATTAGATTTCTTTTGACCTTTTCTAGTGACATTAATCTTTTTGTTATGTTATTAAAAAGAGCTGGAACATCTTATATGCTAGTGATGACTGGAAAGATCTTGTTACTGATAAACCTAATTTTTCTTTTAAGAATAATTTATCGCTTAAAAGGCAACTCTGTTATAAGACACAGAGGACTTTACCCATCAGTATCTCTCAAAGGCATGGGACTTATTCATGTAGACACTGTAGTGCCTGTAAATGTATACATGCAGTTACACAATTTGTACATCCTACACATAATTATTCTATTGACTTTTCATTTTATGCAGATTGTTCTTCTAAGAATTTAATTTATTATAGTTTTTATACTATTTGTGCAGTATACTACATTGGCAAGACTAACCAGACCCTCAGAGAATGCATTCTTGAGCACAATAGAGAGATTAGAAATGCTAAAGATATTAGTGCCCTAGCAAAACATGATCTAATCTCCACGAACATAACATCTACATGTACTATTTCCTTGGCCTCTCCTTTCCCATTTAAGCCAGACCACAAAACTTGTGGCAGCTGCCTTCAAAATCTCCAGCCCTTGAAACCAACACCTCTGAATTTAATGACTTCAGACAAGCATGCCTTATACAACTGCATGCCAAAATGCCAAACTTCACCTATAACAGCACCAGCTCAGTCAGTATGACAATGGACTTCTGTACCTACTTATACATATACATAGAAGTACCAGTTCCAACCAGTGCAAAATGCAATAGGAAAGTCAAAAACAAACCATCATACATAAACAGTATAGCAAGAAAAAATGTCCTTAAAATATGCAGCAAATCCCCAGACTTCTTCAATATGCACTGTTGTTTCCCTTCCCCAAATAAACACAGTCTTTCAACTTTATATGGCATATTCCCCATTTACTGGTAACTTATTTATTATCACTCTCAATAGGATATCCTGATATTTTACACTCTTGGTACCTCACTTTTTCTTGGTTTTAATGTCTTTAATTACTTCTTCTAGTAAATCTTCACATAGATTTACAGGATAATATTGTTTCACCACATTATTACAGTGCATACTTCTATCTTTCTCTATATTAACATTTTTTTCCATGTTAATGTTTTTTCTTGATATTTTTAATTTCTTCTTTTTCTTATTTTTGTCATCTTCCAGACTGGTTTGTATTTATATTTAAACATTCTCACTATAAATTTCTTATTCTCTTCCTATATACACTTTAGTACTCTATGAAAGTTTAAAGAAGCAGAATAAACAACTGGATTTAGTAACCCCAATCTGCTTTCATCTTCACTCATGTATAACACACTTCTTTTCACTAGGTTTAATCTTGAACCACCATATGAAAGAAAACACGTTGCACAATTTATCCTCCACAGATGACATATTTATTTCACTTTTTTATCAAACCCTCCCATTGCATCATAATGATATCATTTTTTTCTCAGATGTTTATCCTTAGCAAAGACACATCATTCACTGAAGAATGCAGCCCCCCAATTTTCACCACATCAGCTAAACCCTTACTTTTATCTTTATTCAAGGTCACTTCCATTTCCTTTAAAGATCCATTCAAACAAACCATCACTTCCCTCATCCATATTTTGTTCTTAGCAGCCACAACTTTATCTGCTTATGCAAAAACTACTTGAATCACCATCTCTGTCTGCAATACATATATAGCAACTTTTAATTTATAAGCTACTTCTGTCACTATCACATTCATTACCGGTGCAAACAATATTCAACTCATGGGACAGCCTTGTCTTATACCACAGGGCATGCATATTTCTTTGCTCAGCTACCCATTTACTAAAACTCTTGCTCTATTATGTTGATATGTTGACATTCATACTCTCCTAATTCTATTACCTGTTTGATAACTTATTCTTAACATCTCACAAAGCATCATGTCCTACTGTATGAAAATGCCTTGCTAACATCATATACAATAAGTTTCACATCCCCCCTTTTAATTATAATATTTCTGTCACAACCAATAATTTTGCTTCCATAATATCCCAAATCCTTCCTTCCTTTCTCCTCTGCATTATTTTCATAAAAATGTTATAATCTGTGTTACTTAGTGGGACAGATTCCAAAAAAGTTGCTTTCAGTGTAAGTCTGCCCTGATATCAAAAGATCTGCTCTGAGTGTTAAGTGACTTACTTTGGTGTAAGGCCAACTGATAAACAGACTTACTTCCGGAATCAAATTCCAAAACACCTGCTCTCAGCCTGTTGTCAGTGTAAGTGGTCACTTACACTGAGAACACGTCTTTTGGAATTGGGGCCCGTGTGACATCCCCAATTTTTTTATTTCATTCTTCTCATCTTTCTTCCATATAAATTGTAATATTCTACTACAAAACTCTTCATAAACAAACCATTCCTTCAACCACTCATTCAATACATTTACAAAATACTTTGCCAATCACTAATGTCTTGTACATTCCATACCCTATACCATCTAGACATGATACTGAAACAAAATTTACTTTACCAAGTTCTTCATCCAATTCACTAATAGAAATTTCTTTTTCAAATTCTTCCCTAACTCATTTTGGATTTCGTTTTACTTTCCAGTCTCTCTTATTTATTTTCTTTTTACTTTTATACAAATTTTCCACATGCTGTACTATATACTTCTCCTTTTTCATGTTTCATCCCCCTCATTATACTAATATACTCTTTTGCTATTTTACCCAAATATGCAGATACCGCTTCCCTTCTCTATTGCAAATAAAATTTCTGCCTAAACAGTAATTGCTTATTTTTTCTTGATTTCTTTTCTATATTTCTTTTTCTATATTATAATGCTTTCTTGTATTATTTTCTATACATTTTCATATACTTCTTTTTTTCTTCCTTTTTTACATAATCCTCCCATTGCAAAAACACTTGTTATATTTCTTTTTAAATTCAATCTACCATTCAGACCAGTTTTTATAGAAGTTCTTCATGGTTATATGATCCTTCCTTAACTGTAATACTTCTCCCACTCCAATGTTATCCCATAGTCTCTCATTTATTCTTTTTATTCCCTTTTCTGTATTAATATACTCCTTTTCTTCCATCACCTCCATCCATATTGCTAAATGATGTGAAAAATCCACCACAATTGTATAACCATCTGCTACCCTCAAACTTTCTGATAATACAAAATAATCATTTTCAGATCAAAGTGTCCCCCTTCTATAAGTCTTATATTTTGTTCCACCCAGTTAATTTACCACATTTTATTACTTTCTGTATTTTTTACACCTTTCACTTTCTTTTTACATTTTCCCTAAATCACAATTAAATCCTCTGCAATTATAATTTTAATGTTAGTCACCACATAGTCTAGTAGTTAATGAAATAGATTCTCTCTTTTCTTGCTAGTTATATATGCATTTAATGCCATGATTCTATAAACATGATCTCTCCACCTCACATCGACAACAGTTAACCTTCCTATTCTTACCAAAGTTACATCTAGCACTTTCACTGTTTTTTTACCTAACACAGCCACTAAAGAACAACTTTCACTTCCTATGTTCCATTTTGTATTTCTACCTCAGAATTTTTTTGTTTCTTCACTTGTCAGGAATCTTACATCCTCTAACAGAATAACATCAGTATTACATTTAACACACCATTCCAGTATCCCTCTCCTTGCAGTATTAATAATACTGTTCACATTTACTGAAAGTACTGTAAAGTTATTACTTTTCCTTTTTTATGTTTAAGAGAATTATTTTTAAATGTTCATTTTCTTATTTTTACTTTTTCCCAATTTAATATTTTTCTTGGGTTTTTGTACAAATAATCCTTTATCCTCAAAATCAGATTTTTCACTGGCTAGAACTTCAAAAAATATTAATATCAATCCCTTCTCCTGACCTCTCTTCCTGCATGCACTCTTTCTCCTCATTTTTCCCTTTCATATTTTTTCTTCTTTTACAGTTTCTTCTTTGCCTGGTTCACCTTATCCCCCAGCTTCTTGTTGTCCTTTGTGTATGTTTTCTTCCCTTTCCCATTCTTTTTCATTATTTATTATTTACTCTTGAAAATTCTTCTAAAAGTGTCATTTTTTAACACAATGTGCATTCAGGCACATACCTTCTTGTTGTATGTCATTTCTGCCTACACTGGTTACATTGTACCTTGTCACAATCATTAATTAAATTAAAAATCACACAAATCACCATAGACATCCACATCCCACCCCCACCTCCCATTAGGTAAACCACCATAAAAAATTTCTCCAAAGCCAATTTCACGCTTCTTAAGACAAAAATGGCAAACTTCATGACACCCATGCTGATGGACAATAGAGATACGACTGTTGAATCGTATACAATTGCACTTTATAAGCACTTACACGAGGGCGTGGATCCTGCAATCCCTAACAGAACCAAGATGCTATCCTCCAAAAAAAGGAAGACAATCTGGTGGTCCCCTGCTATAAACAAACTCTGCAACAGAAGAAAGAAACGGTTGCAAAAAAGAGTAAAATCCCATGATTGGAATAACTCCATGGTCAGCCTCAGTAAGAAGCTGAGATCCCTCATAAAATCCTCCAAAGCTAGTTACAAAAACAGAATCACCACTGATTCTAAAGACAACCACAAAGCATTCTATAGCTATGTCAAGAATCTCAATGGCAACACTCAGATCTGCTTTGAGTTACAGCACAATGGCACTAAATATACAGAACCAACTGATATTGCTAACATCCTGGCAGATAGGTTCAGTGCTAACTTTAACCCTCTCTCATCCCATAAAGGGCCCATCTCTATACTGGAAGAATGCAAAGTACCTGTAATCACAGCTGCACAGGTGAAAAACACACTCTCCAAAGCCAAGAACACAGCATCCATGGGACCTGACAACATCCCAGGCTGTGTTCTACATGAACTACAGAACGAACTGGCACCCCACCTAAGTACCATGTTCAATCATAGCCTCACCTCAGGCTTTGTGCCCACTGAATGGTGCACAACAATGGTTATCCCACTCCACAAAGGGGGAGCCACCACGGACCCCAGGAACTACCACCCCATTAGCCTGATGAGCCTGGTTTGCAAGGCTATGGAGTGTATCATCATGGAACTTATAAACAATGACATTGGTAATCTCCAAACTCTGAACCCTACCCAGTTCAGGTTTGTAAAAGGCAGATCATGTCTCCTAAACCTGATAGACTTCTTTGAAACAGTCACCAAAGCCGTAGATGAGGGTAAGGTGGTTCACACAGCCTATCTAGATCTCGCCAAGGCTTTCGACACCATCCCCCACTCTGGAATTATAGACAAACTCAATAAACTAGGTATAAATCCTTATGTCACAAGATGGGTTGCCAACTGGCTCACTGACAGAACTCACACTGTGAAAATAGCAGACTATAAATCCAACTTCGGACCAGTGACAAGTGGAGTACCACAGGATTCAGTCCTAGGTCCTCTCCTGCTTGGTATCTACTTATCTGAAGTACAGGCTAACACAGAAGGTCTTTGGCTAATAAAGTTCACAGATGACTGCAAGCTAGGAGCCATAATCAAAACTCCTAACGATGTGAACATCCTACAAAAGGGCCTCACTGAGACAGATGCCTGGTGTCAAAGCCATGGCCCCAAGCTCAATGCCAAAAAGTGCATTGTCATCCCTTTTGGTAAAAACTCTGTACCCATGAACTACCACATAGGCGGTAGTCTACTTAACACCGAAAGTGTGATAAGAAACCTTGGGACACAGGTGGAAAGTAGTCTCTCCTTTGATAATCACATCGCCGCAGTAGTCAGGAAATCCTTCTACATGGCACAACTCATCACAAAAGGTTTCTCATCCAGGAAAAAAGAGGTCATTGTTCCCCCCTACTCATTACTCATTAGACCCATTATAGAGTGCAACGCCTCTTTTGGTATGTACCTCACAAGACATCCACAACAACTGGAAAGGCCACAGAAATACCTCACAAAGAGGATTACTGGCCTCAAACAGATGCCTTACGCAGACCGTCTCAAAAAACTCCAGCTTTACTCCGTCGCATATTGCCTGCTCAGAGGTGATCTCTGCCTAACATACAAAGCTATGTCAAACCCAGAGCTGTTGGACATCCTCCACGTAAAGAAATCCCAATCCCTCCGAGCTACACGCTCTAGGGACCTAAACCTTGTCACCACAATAAACAGAACATGCTGAAGGGATAGATTCCTGTCCCAGAGAATTTCCATACTCTGGAACAAACTACCTATCTATATCAAACAAAGCTCCTCATTAGCACTCTTCAAGAAAAATCTTGATGATTGGATGGGAGATAGGAAATTCACCCCAGGGATCACTTCTTTGGCTCTGCTTGACAGGGGCACAGGAAAATAATTTTCTTGGGTGGCAAAAGCCAGGGTACCATTTGGCTAGGCTTATATAGGCCCTAGGGACAATAGCCTAGTACCTACCTATGAACCTTTTAACCTATAAAAGAAACATGATTTAGGTTGGCCAACATATCTTAATGTCCCTCCATGACCAGCCACAAAAATAACATGGCAAGTGTTCATCATATTTTTTCACATTTCAAAACACCTTCCAACCTCCACCCACCATTAAATAGGTTTTTCTAATCTCTCACTTTTACAATACTATCAACAGTTTCACATATATCCTGCATGCATTTTTAACATTGTCTTCTAGTTCCTCGGTTATAAACTGTAAAGTAGTATTTTTTAAATTTAAGTTACTACCAGAAAACAAATAATTGTTCCACAGATAAATTTCCATCTTTTTGCTACACAGTTTCAGAAATGTTGTCATCGGTCCATTAGTTTCAAATGTTAAGTCGCATAAAGTCTCTGTCCCAATATATATAAAAGACAGAATTTTGTGAGTTTAAAACCCAAAACAGCTACCAAATTGTCCTATACATAATAGGCTAGATTCCAAAAGGTAGTTGCTGACAGCACAGTATTCTGAAGGAAGACTTAAACTCAACAGATGCGGATGCAATTTCAGAAGATATGCCTCAGGTAGTCTGAGTACTTAACTATTCAGCACAAGATAATTACAGATTCCATGCATGCCCATTGGATTCCAAAACACATTGTGTTCACCCAGTTTGACTTAATGCGACACACTACAGTGCTGGCTGTTTCTGAAATCCTCAGTGAATGCTGTCCTGTAACACATATAACAGAAGCTATTCCCATGGAATCCCATGGAATCCATAACAATAATGAAAAAATAAATGCTACCTGCAGTGAATGAACTGCAACAGGCTGTGGTACTGCAAGCTCTGAAGGAGTATCTGGCTGTGTATTCTAGAAGACAGCCAGCTAGATAGAGAGCAAAACTGCAACTAAGCCAACTGTCAGATCAAGAAATCATTGATAGGTGCTGCCTAGAGAAACAGCTGATACAGGCTGTGTGCCACATGTGTGTCCCACACATCTGTCTGGACATTGCAAGGCAATCCCATCGCATTTAAAACAAAATTGTGTCTGAGCCTAGGTATACTGGCATTTGGAACATTCCAAAGATACATGAGAGATGCTGTAGGAGTGTCACAGACAGCTGTCAATCATACCCTGTCAAAATTTCTGGCAACAATGTGCAACAAAGTAGATGAATTCATACACTTTCCATATACCCCCATGGAGCGGAGAACTTTTATGCACCAATTTTATAACCTTGCAAACTTCCCACATGTACTTGGTGAAATAGATTGCAGTGACATCCCTATTAAGACCCCATGCATCCAGAAGCAGACAGATATATCAATAGAAAGGGGTGGCTATCTCTGAACTGACAAGTCTTGTGTGCAGCAGATGGCAGTCTACACATTATGGTGACACACCCTGTTACCATAAGGAGGGAAAGTGGTCCTTGGGCTTCATTCAAGCAAGGTGAAACACCTGATGGACTACTATTGGGTATGTATAGAAACACAGCTAGGATATTAGCTAAGGACATCCCTATCAACATTATCCATGATGACAACATATGTGTTCACTCCCCACAACAGGTGACTGTGGTTATCCACTTGAGCCGTAGCTAATGACCCTGTACAGAAAACTGTCAAACCCTGCAGAGAAGGCCTACAATAGACTGCATGCAACAACACAAAATACCATTGAGCATGTCTTTGGTGTACTGAAATCAAGATTCAGATATCTGGACACATCCAAGGGTGAACTGCAAGACATGCCTGAAAAGGCAGCACATATTATTACTGTGTGGGTCATGCTACACAATATGCTAACAACAGTACATGGTGGTCTTCCAGTTGAAGATGTGGATGAACTACCCCAAGAAGTCCAGATGTCTGAAGAGCACATTCTGCAGCTATGAGAGGAGTAGCAGGATGACACAGGGGGCGGAAGACACAGGAGTGGACGTTGGAGAGTGAGACCACAAGTCCAGGCCCAGGCAACACAGCAGCATCTGACACACACCTTTGAGTCATGACAAGCCTTGCATACAGAAGTACACATATGTACAGAAGTGCACAACATGTTCAGGTGTTGCCTCACCACAGCAGCACAGATTGCAACTAATGACAATTACTCAGTAGATGTACACACTGAGCATCAGACATAACAACATAATTCAAACATATAACAGTATGAACATATACAAATCTATCACAACACAGTTCATCAACTCAGGCCTCAAATAATGCAGGTATGTATACAGACTCGTAGTGGTGTATGTGTGTATGGCTGACAACAAAGGACATATCTCTGTGAAACACATTCCTATCTGTCCACTATCAAAAGATGCAAACAGGAAAACAACTCAGGACATAATACAGAACGGTTGTCAATCTCACAAGCAACATATATCAATGTAAAGTACTGGTAAACTGTAATGCACTAAATGGAGTCAATAAAGGTTAGTAAAAATGTCCGGCCTCCCGTGCATAAGAATTCACAACAACCACAGACGGATGACATATTCAAAGGTCTGCACAGCAATCATCATTGCCACAGGGTGAGACTGACACTACAGGACATTATGGATCAACTGTCACTGTTACTCTAAGGCAGTCTAGGGTGCCCACACTGACAGCTCACACCGTGGTCTAGTCTATCCCTAACAGGCATAGAAACACTTGTCCCAGGTTGCTCCACAGAGGAGACTGATGGCGTGATGCCTGCATGTGGAGACACACTGTGTAAAGGGGTATAAGTGTGAGTTAACTGTCTTTTTTGTGACTGTCGGACCCACATTGGATGGGGCAGCAGCAGAAGTGTGTGCACCTTACAAAATAGACAATGAAGCCTGATGGGCAAGGGTCGATCTGCTGAGAGGGGCCTTCTACTCCCATGTGGCATTCAGCTAAACATAGTCATGACATACAGAAATCTGCTTGTATTACGGCACTGCTGTAGTGCTGCGATAACCAGGGATTCAACAGATCATGACACAGATAACATGCTTTGCTTCTATGCAGCCAGTTTCACCATGATTTCAATATGTCTGTGCTCCTGTCCTTCATGCAGCACCCCCAGCTCATGTACAACACAATCCCTGACTCTGGCAAGTGCATGAATGTTAGTCCCATGACATCACTTGGAACATTCATTTGCCTGTAGGAGTAGGTGGATACCCTCTGACATGTGCTTGTGCACAACATCTACATGCCTATGTCTACTGTGATGGGCAGTATCTACATGTTGTGGGGAAGCGTCAACATCACCAGCAGACTCAACATGGGGCTGTGGTCCACAGGCCACATCCTGTCAACCATCTGATGTCCCCTCATTGTCAGAATGGCTGGATAAGTTTTCCTCCACATCTGAGGCTACAGCCTCATCCACATAGCTGGCACCATCTGGGCCATATTGTATCACCAAATCTGTGCCCTGTGTGCAGGGGCAATGCTACCAAACTGATACACAACATATCCCACATTGGGATCAGTGGACGAGCTAATGGAGGATAAAATGACATGCTGAAAGAGGAGACAGATGAGACAGGTCAGGAAAACGTGCATGCATCACATGCTGTATATCATTAATGACATAGACCACTGCAATGTTACAGATAATAATGACTTACTAGGAAGTCCTTTCCTAATAGCCCATGGAACCTATATAACAGGGAGCTGACAATTATGTTACATATGCAACATACATGACATATGTGAGGAATGCAGGCATAACACACACCTGACATGTCCTCGTGGGAAGCAAGTGCTGGAGGTGAGGGTTGAAATGCAACTGTGGTAGGAAGCCAAAGTTAAAAACACATTATTCTTAATCACTTCTGTTGATCGATATGTGTGTATGTACCTTTAAACAGCTATCTAAGGGCTTACACTAGAGTATAAATTCTGAGCGCATGCGAGCTTGACTGCCATTTTGTAGTTAGCTGTTGAGATGTGAACATGTATGTAAAAGCATTTGAAAAACCCCCCAAGCCTTCTTATTATTTGTAACAGAGATGAACGAGTGCCATGGTATCAGAAGCGGCATGTCTAAAAGGACATGGTACCAGAAACAGCATATATAAAAGGGCCTGAAGTCAGAAGCTGCATACCAAAGGGGTATGATGTTTAAAATAGCTTGGCAAAAATTATTTAAGGCACTTATCCAGATGCTGGTGGAATATACAGTAGTGGACCATTCCAAAATTGTGCATACTTCTTAAAGCAGGTCAGAAATGAACATTAGGTAAAAATTTTGCTTAGCACTATTTCTTATTCGCATAATATGAAATGGGGCATACAGAGCATTCTAACTATTTTTCGCATAAGCAGATATGTACCATATTGATAAAAATATTCAAATTATTACAGAAAATGAAATAAAGTCCAATTGTATAAAACGAATAAAATAATGGGAAACTGCATTTTTTCACAAAGAATATGTATTTTCGTATTAAGCAAAGATATCTGAGTTATCAGAAGTGTATAAAGTGTTTGCCTGTTTGTGCAGTGTTACAGTAAAGCTATTTTGCAAAGTACAGCCATTACAAGGCATATTTTACAGAGTACAGCCATTACAGAGCATATTTTGCAAAGTAAAGTATTTTGAAGAGTTTATTGTGCATTTATATGTTGCTACAAGCTCATAGCACACTTTGTTCATACATCATTACAAGGGCCATATTTTCACTGTGTTTGTATATACTTTGTGGGCATGGCAGATGGATTTCAAAAACCCAGTGAACTTGTGTTTGACAGTAATATTGCTGAGAACTGTTGAGTGTTTGAGCAAAAGTACGACATTTTCATACAAGCTGCATTTTCTGATAACGATGACCATACAAAGGCATTTATTCTACTTAATTTAGCTGGATCAGAAGCTATAGAAAGGGAATGCTCATTTGTGTATGCACTTGCTATGTATGCTGGAGAGGGGGAAACCATCATATTGTTGTATAGGCTGAGTCAAGGGAGGACCCAGAGTGCTTAAAACATAAATTTAGAGAAAGATGTAACCCCCAGATAAATGTTACAATGGAAAGGCACTTATTTTACACAAGAGATCAAAAGCCTGGTGAAACTTTTGCAGCATATATAACTGACTTGAGAAATAAAGCTAAAGCGTGCAGATTTGGTGATTTAAAGGATGAGATGATAAAAGACAGACTTGTGTGTGGCATAAAAGATGATGCTGTGAGAAAGATTTTTCTTCATGACAATGATTTAACTCTGAATAAGGCCACTGAGATTTGTCAGATATACAAGCTTACAGAAAAGCACACAAAGATGCTTACAAATGAGAACAACTCTAAAAGGCACAGTGATATAGGTCATATTGATAGTACGCAGCACATGGTTAAAAGAAATAGGCCCAAGCATATGGCAGCTCCTGCTACAACTACTGGTAAACCCTGGAATTTTCTAGCACATTACAGACTTCGCACAGCCTCAGTGAAGCACAAGAGTGAGTCAGCAAACAAGCATAAGGGTGGGAGTGAACAGGTGCCACCCACTTTCATTGTCAACTGTCGTAATTGTGGTGGAAGCCATGAATCTAAAAAGGAAAAGTGATTAGCTTTTGGTCAGCAATGCCACAAATGTAATAAATGGAATAATTTCAAATGATTTTGTAAATCAAAAGACCCACACTCTTTTATTAAAAGGGAACATTTTAAGAAATGGGTTGATCAGTTAGACTGTGGCAAGCCTACTCTTTATGCTGATGGTGTGTCAGTGCTTCATGAAATGGTTAATGCAGTTGACTTAAGGGCCAAGAATGAAGTATTTTGTACTGTTCTGACAAATGGCAAACCCAAAGAGCTCAAAGTTGACACAGGTTCTAAGTGCAATATTATGTCTGCAAAAACATTTGCCAGAGTATGTAAGGGTGAAATGCTTGATTTGGCAAGGTGTGCAAAACTTGTTGCTTATGAAGGTGAAGAAATTCAAACCAAAGGCTCAGTAGTGCTTTTGTGTTACTCTGCAGGTAGAAGCTACGCCTTATTATTTTATGTGGTCAAGAGGCATGCACACAGTTTGAAAATTGGACTGATTTCATTTAATAAGGAAGTCCACTATGTTAGCTTAAAAGACCACTACTCTAATTTTGCCCAGCACATTTTTCTTCCTGTGCTGATCTTTTCCAAGACAAACTAGGCAAACTTCCAGTTGTGTGCTCCATGTTAGACCCAGAGGTCAGTCCAGTTATCAGGCCAGCGTGTAAAGTTCCAATAGCCATGCAGGATAGAGTCAAAACTGAGTTAGCTAACGTGGTGTGGCAAGGTATATTTTGTCCAGTGAAAACTCCAACAGAATCGGTATCTTCCATGGTAGTAGCTCATAAATAAAGCTCAGATGACATCAGAATATGCTAAAAAGACCTCATCATCCAATGCGCACAGTCAAAGAAATCGCAGCCTTGATGCCAAATGCAACTATTTGTTTCTGTCTTAGATGCAGAGAGTTAATTTTGGCAAATTTAGCTTGACAAAAAATCCTCATTGCTCACTACATTCAGTATTCTGTTTGGCAGGTACAGATTTTTGAGAATGCCATTTGGGATAAATTCTGCAAGTGAAGTCTTTCAGCATGCAATGGAGCTAATTTTTTCTGGGTATCCCTGTGCTGTTCTATTCAGAGGTCCTGATGAAGCAGAACATGACAGAAACCTCAAACAAGTTCTAGAAAGGGCACATCAAGTGAATCTTAAGCTCAATGCACAGAAATGAAAATTCAGGCTACAAGAAGTTCATATATTGGTCATTTATTTACGAGTACATGCCTATGACCAGATCCCTCAAAGCAAACAGCTATTCTTGAGATGCCAGCTCCAGACAATGTTCAAGCCCTGCAACATTTTCTTGGCATGATCAACCACTTAGGCAAGTTCATTCCAGACTTGAGCCAACTTTCAGTATGACTCAGAGAGCTGACAAGTAAAGATGCATCTTGGTCTTGGTTAGAGCAACACCAAAGAGCATTTCATAGGATCATAGGAATTTACTAGGCTATTGGCGCTGAGGCCCTTATAAGTCTAGCCAAGAGTTTAGCCCATGTTTAGACAAGTCAGTACCCAGAGCCCCTGTCCAGCAGGGACACAGGTGGAATCTCAGGGGTGTATTTTCTGTTTCCCATCCAGTTATCCAGGTTGTGCTTAAAAAGGAATAATGAGGTACTCTGCTTGACGTGGAGAGGGAGTCTATTCTACAGATGGGGGAGTCTCTGGGACACATATCTGTCCTGCCAAAGAGTCCTATTGATATCGCAGATCAGGGTGAGGTTGTGCATATGGGTTGCTCGAGTGGAGCTTGACTTGCAGATGTACAGCAGTCCCATCAAGGCGGGGTCTGAGATTGCTTTGTATGCCAGACAGATGTCACCTCTGAGGAGTCTGTATGAAACTGAATAGAGGGACAGGGCTTTTAACCTATCTGTGTAATGTAGGTGTTTGAGGCCCTGGATTCTCCTGGTGAGGAACCTCTGTGGTCTCTCCAGCTGTTGCATGTGCTTTGCGAGGTACATGCCAAAGGGGGTGTTGTACTCAATAATTAGCCTTATAAGGGAAGAATATAGGGATCTTATAACCTCTTTGTCCCTGGATGAGATACTCTTATGAGGTGGGCCATGTAGAAAGCTTTCCATACAATGGAAGCAATATGGTGCTCAAAAGTCAGGTTGCTATCAACCTGGGCGCCCAAATCCCTCATTACTGAATGTGTACTTAGGAAGTTATTAATGTGATAATATGTGGGGACATCACTCTCCCCAAAGGGGATGATGATGTGCTTTTTGACATTCAGCTTGAGGCCACGTTTCTGGCAAAGGTGATTTGTTTGGGTAACACTCTCTTGGAGAACATCACATCACTTGGAGAATTGATGACTGTGCCCAGCTTACAGTCATCTGCAAACTTAGTCAGCCATAGCCCACTGGTTTTGGCCTGCACCTCAGAGAAGTATATTCCGAATAACAGAGGCCCCAAGACTGATCCCTGGGGTACACCACTCGTTACGGGTCTACTGCTTGAGGTGGCTTCCCTTAATTTGATTAGGAGTGTTCTATGAGCTAGTTTGCTACTGGTAACATATGGATTGATGCCTTGTTCAAAGAGTTTATCTATTATACCCAAGTAGGGAATAGTATCGAAGGCTTTGGTCAGGTCAAGGTAGGTGGTGTGCACTGTCTTCCCCTCATCCATGGCTTTGGTGACTGTCTCAAAGAAGTTGACCAGATTTAACAGACATGATCTCCCCTTGACAAAGCCAAATTGTGTGGGGTTGAGTGTTTCAAGGTTGCCAATGTCCCTGTTAATGAGGTACATGATAATCCATTCCATGGCCTTGCAGATCAGCCTAGTTAGGCTGATGGGTCTGTAATTTCCTGGATCGGTGGATGCTCCACCTTTGTGTAAAGGGATGACAGTGGCTGTCCTCCACTCAGCTGGGACAAAGCTGCTACTCAGGCTTTGGTTGAATAGGGTGCCTAATGGTGCTGCATGTTCATGCCCGAGTTCATGTAGAATGCAGCCTGGGATGTTATCGGGTTCCATGGAGGCTGTATTTTTTGCCTTTGAGAAGGCAGTGATGACCTGTTCCCTAGAGATAAGGGGTGGGGGCAGGTACTGGGGATATCTTGATTTACTGATGGGGGAGACAGAGGGGAGAAGTTTTTGCTCAATCTGTCAGCCAGTAGATTGGCTATAACAACAGGATTTGTGTATGTGGTGTCCTTGACCACCAGTTCTGAACAGAGCTGCGTGCTTCCTTTGAGATTGCATTTATATGATAAGAAGGCCTTATGATTGTCCCTAGTAGATGTGGCCAATTTGGACTCAAAGTTGGATTTAGACGATTTCAATAGTGCTCTCATTTGCTTATTCAGGCTAAGGAGAGATTGCTTCAAGATAGGCACCTGCTCCCTCTTGGTCCTGGACAGCAATTTTTTCCCTTTGTTACATAGTTTATTTATTACAGATGTCCACCAGACAGGTTTACTCTTCCTTGCAGAGGATGATTTTGTCTTGTCAGGTATTCCTGATTCCATGCATCTATATAAATGCTTGTATAGTACTTCGGTGTAGATTTGAACATTGGTGCTAGTTCCTACAGTAGGGCAGGGGGCTATGAAGCTGTTTATACCATCCCTCAGGAGGTTGTAATCAGCTTTGGAGAAGTTTTTTTGTTTGACTCTAGCTAGAGGGAGGACAGGGGGGATGGTGACTTTGAAAGTGACCGCTTTATGGTCGGATTTTACCAGGGAGGATGATACCATAGGGATGCTGCAGTGGTTACTCATGTTGGTTACTATCAAGTCGAATATATTATTAGCTCTTGTGCAGGTATCTACTAGCTGTTATAAGGAATTTGCATTGATAAAATCGAGGAATCTCTGGGCATTTGTGTTTTGGCATGAGTAGTTTTTCCAATCTATGGTTGGGTAATTAAAGTCACCCAGGTTCAGGGTAAAGGGTTGAATCTTGATAGATTTGAAGAGGCCCAGATAGGTGGAGTGGGCATCTTGAGTCAAATTAGGGGGCCTGTAGCTAACTATAATTTGAATAGGGGTCTTGTCAATGGTTAACTGCACCTGGAGTGTCTCCTGTGTGCCATACTGTTTGACCAGTCTGGAGGTGTGTGTGTCTTTAATATATATTGAAACTCCACTTCCTTTGGCATTGCTGCCCACATTTGGGGGTCTGAATGTATGATAGGATGAGTAACCAGGTAAGGCTGGGGTGTTCTCCACAGCTTTGAAGCAGGTTTCTGTGACTGCACAAATGTCAGCATCTTCCAGGGTTAAAAATGCTTGCAATGAGTGCAGTTTCATGTTTAGACTCCTAGCGTTTAGCAGCATGACCTTTAATTTGCATTTTGTTGAGATTTTTATCTTAGTAGTATTGACCTCATGACTTTTCCTAAAAAAGGCACTATGGGGAGGCAAGGGCCTTTGCCAGAAGCCTGAAGCCCAAGTGAGACAGATGCAGGCCATCTCTAGCAAAGCATCGTGGTCTGTTGATCATATCTTCCCAGGCTGTCAGGCACTGGATCCCCCTGGAATGACACTAGAAACTAAGCCAATTGTTAAAGCCAATCATTTTCTGTTTGTAATGCAGCATTATTCTGGGTGATGGTAGAATGCTGCTTAAGGCTAGGGACCTACCTGCCTGGGACACATATTCAGTAAGCTCAATCATGTCTCTCTTCATATAGTCCAGAGAGGTACATCTCAAGTTGTTCACACCACCATGGACTATGACAAAGTCATAACAGTACCTGTTGTTGAGAAACCTGAGTGTGTGTGTGATATGGCAGATTCTGGCACCTGACAGACAACTAACCATGACTTTCTCCTTATCCAGCCTGGTGAGAGGCACATATGTGTGTCTCACAATGGAGTCTCCTATGACTAATATGTTGGCTTTATAGTTAGGCCTTAGTGGTTGTGAGACACTGGTGTGTAGAATATGCATGGTATGTGGTGTGGAGCGTTGTGGAGTTCTCATGTGTTTTTGCCTCTGAGATCTCCTTTTTTGGGTTTGTTTTTGATGAGAACCTCTGCATATGTGGGTGTGTGTTGTGTAGTTGTGGGTAGATTTGAGGTGTAGTGATTGTGTTGACAACCTTTTCAGTGCCAGATATACTAGCTTCTGAGGAAGAGAGCCTAGACTCTAGCTTCTTTATGTAATTGCATCTATCACAAATTGTGTTCCTAGGTGGTAGTAGTAGATGGTTATCCATGTACATGAGGCAATTGCTACACTGTCTCAGGATGCCCATATCAACCAGGCTGGCAGGAGGAAACTGTAGGAAATTGTCCATCCATATTTGTTAGAATCTGAGGGAGAGAGGCCAGGGAGAGCTAAGGGGTAGGCCTAAAGCCCAAGTGCTTAAACCAAAACTAAGAGGCTTAGAATAACACTTAAAATTTAAACAGGCTAAAAACAAGCAGTAATAAATGCAGCAGAGAAGATGCAATTAAACACTTTGGAGAACAAGTAGCAGAAAAACCAAGATGAAGTGATAGAGTAAGGAGGAAACACAAATACCGTAAAAGCAGCTGAATAAAGTTTTTTTTTTTTTTTTAGTAAAGTGGAAAGGGAGAAAGATAATTCAAAGTAAAGAAACTAAGGGGGTTGGCCTTCCCAAATGTTCTCTCTGTATTAGATAGAATGAGCTAATGACACTGGACTGGGAGTAGTGTCTCAGATCAAATTTACACTAGGGCTGGGCAACTGCAAAGCTACCAAGTATAAGAACAAGACACCAGTAGGGAGAGAGGGTGGGAAACTATGCTACAGCTACACTATTTTAGGCAGAAAACACTACAGAAATGTTTATCACAGCAGAAAAACAGCAGTGAGATACTAAGTGAAAGATTTTAAACAGATAAAGGAGGAAGGAGACTCTAGAGACTGCTTTTAATAGTAAACAAATCAGTTATATGATACACTCCTTGGCAGGAAATCAGAACAAACAGATGCTTAACAAATAGAGAAAATTTCCAATTAATACCTTTTACACCATGAAACTAGCTAAAAAATCTTTACAAACAGTGTGACAGTAACAAAAGTGATTTAAAAGGCCCTGTAAGGCAAACAATTTCAGTACAATAGTGCAGATTATTTTACAGAAATAAAATGCAGTAAAAATAGTAGGCGGCAGACAACAAAAAAGTGCTATAAATGGTTAGAATAAACAATAACTAGTAATAATAAGCAAAAAAAAAAAGGATACGTATTGTTATATATCACAGATAAGAGTTTTGGTCAGTGCCCCTCCTCCATTTAGCTCAGTGAGAATAAACAGAATTCCTCTCAAACGCAAGGTCTAAATAACAGAAGGTATAACTTGAAACAACTTTAAAAAAGCTCAGAAGGACCAAGGAGTGCTTACTCCAAGCCCTAGACCAGCCAGCCTTTGCCAGCCAGCAAGCAATCAACAATAGTACTTTCACTAAGGTGAAGAAAGGCTTCTGCTAATTCAAAATGGTCTGGGACATATGCTCAGAACAAACAACCACTGCAAACAAACAAACAGTCCCAGAGATAGCAAATCTGAACTAGGACTTTGCTACAGCTACTAGCTACAATATTTTAAGCAGAAACACTACAGAAATATTTATCACAGCAGAAAAACAGCAGTGAGACACTAAGTGAAAGTTTTAAAGAAATAAAGGAGTAAGGAGCCTCTAGATAATGCTTTTAACTGCTAACAAATCAGTTATATGATACACTCCTTGGCAGGAAATCAGAACAAACAGATGCTTAACAAATAGAGAAAATTTCCAGTTAATAAATTTCACACTATGAAACTAGCTAAAAAAGCTTTACAAACAGTGCAACAGTAACAAAAGTGATTTAAAAGGCCCTATAAGGCAGACAATTTTAGTACAATAGTGCAGATTACTTTATAGCAATAAAATACAGTAAACATAGAAGGCAGCAGACAATAAAAAAGTGATATAAATGGTTAGAATAAAGAATAACTAGTAAAAATAAGCAAAAAAAAACAGGACACTTATTGTTATATATCACAGATCAGAGTTGTGGTCAGTGCCCCTCCTCCGTTTAGCTCAGTGTGAATAAACAGAATTCCTCTCAAAGGCAGGGCCTAAATACCAGATGGTACAACCTGAAACAACTTAAAAAAAACTCAGAAGGACCAATGAGTGCTTACTCCAAGCCCTAGACCACCAACCTTTACCAGCCAGTAACCAATCAACAAAAATACTCTCATTAAGGTGAAGAAAGGCTTCTGTTAATTCAAGATGGCCTAGGGCATCTGCTCAGAACAAACAACCACTGCAAACAAACAGGCCTAGAGACAGCAAATCTGAACTGGACAATGCTACAGCTACTAGCTACACTATTTTAGGCAGAAACACTACAGAAATGTTTATCACAGCAGAAAAACAGCAGTGAGACACTAAGTGAAAGTTTTAAATAGATAAAGGAGCAAGAATACTCTAGAGAATGCTTTTAACTGCAAACAAATCAGTTATATGATACACTTCTTCACAGGAAATCAGAAAGAAAAACAGATGCTTAAAACATAGAGAACATTTCCAATTAATACCTTTCACACAGTGAAACTAGCTAAAAAAGCTTTACAAACAGTGCAACAATAACAAAAGTGATTTAAAAGGCCCTGTAAGGCAGACAGTTTCAGTACAATAGTGCAGATTAGTTTATAGCAATAAAATGCAGTAAAAAATACTAGGCAATAAAAAAGTGCTATAAATGGTTAAAATAAACAATAACTAGTACAAATAAGCAAAAAAAAGGATACTTATTGTTATATATCACAGATCAGAGTTGTGGTCAGTGCCACTCCTCCGTTTATTTGATGCCCTGAAACAGAGAATCGCCAGTCCACCAGTGCTCAGATACTGCGATGTTCACAAGTCAGTCACACTTTCCTGTGATGCCTTAAAATTTGGACTTGGTGCAGTCATTTTACCGGAGGATCAACATGTTGTCTCTGCATCGAGAACTGAACAGCAGTATGCCCAGATTGAGAAAGAGCTCTTGGAAATTGTGTTTGCATGTTTGAAGTTCCATGATTATGTTTATGGCAGACCTGTCCACATCAAAACAGACCACCAATCATTAGTCACTATCCTGAGAAAGCCAAGGCATTTAGCTCCAGCTAGACTGCAATGTATGATGCTGAAATTGCAAAAGTACAATTTCAATCTTGTCTACAAGAAAGGCAAACTTCTTTATCTTGTTGATACGTTATCCAGATCATCCAGAAATACCACTGAACAGAATGATAATCAAGGTTCTCAACTGTTTGATGATTTTGAAGTCATGGAAGTGAGAAATTTTTCTACCACACGTCTTGATGAGCTGAGAGAACACACAGCCACAGATCCAGTTTTGCAAAGGCTCAACCACTTTATCAATTATGGATGGCCTTCAAAGCAATCTAGTTTACCTCAAGAAGTACAACCTTTTTTTCCATACAGAGATGAGATTTTGTCTGAAAAAGGTTTCATTATGAAAGGTCTGAAAGTAATTGTTCCAAAATCCTTGCAGCCTGAGTACATTACTATCATGCATTGTGGTCACCCAGGAACAGAATCTGCGAGAAGAAGGGAGAGAGAGAGGTAGTATTTTGGCCTTCTATGTCACAAGACATTGAGAGATCACTTTCTTCATGTTTAGTATGTAACAGTACTAAGCATCATCAACAGAAAGAGCTCCTTCAGCTTAACCAGATTCTGGAACTACCTTGGTTGACAGTAGCCACTGATATCTTTGAGTGGAATGGTCAACATTATTTGGTGTTAGTAGACTCTTACTCCAATTGGTTTGAGATTGGCTTACCTCCTAACCTAGCATCTAGTACTGTCATTACTAAGATGAAATGTCACTTTGCAGTCCATGGCAGTCCACACAAAGTTATTTTTGACAATGGCACGCAGTTTACAAGCCAACAGTTTAAGAGATTTGCTGAAGAATGGGACTTTGCTCATATCACATGTAGTCCAGAGTACCTGCAGTCAAATGGTTTGGCAGAACGCGCAGTGCAAAGTGCAACACAGTTACTAGACAGGTCAAAATGAGATAATACTGATGTTTTCTTAACTCTCTTAAATCTCAGAAATGTTCCTTGTGATAAACAACTTGGTTCACCTGCTCGGAGACTTCAGTCGAGGCAAACCAGAACCACATTACCACTTAGTAGTTAACTGTTGGTTCCATGTGTCAAGAACAACAGATCAGTGAGAAACAATCTGTTGAAGAAATGCCTATCATAGAAGTCCTGCTATGATAAGACCAGTAGACCTCTCACTCCATTACGAGAGGGAGGAGTGATAAGGATGCAAACGTCCAGAGATTATGATTGGATTGGTGTCATGATGAATATTGGGCCAGAGCCGAGATCAGAAATTGTGGAACAGAAGGAGCAACTTTTAGCCATTATCAGAAAGATTTGAGACCGGTGTTCGGTGGTTATTTTGGACATGCTTATGACTACCTTGTTTATTCATCAGATATATGTCCATCATTTTTAATGTTTTGCCAACAGCACCTTTTCACTAGTTTTATGTGTAAAGCTTTGAACATACTGTTATATTTCTGCAAAAAATGTGGAATATGTTAACATTTGCAACATGAATTTCATGTATAACTGTGTCATTGTTTCTTAATTTGAATTCAACATCTTTCTCATACTTATATTTGGAGGGAGTGAGATGGTCAGATATATATTTGGACTGTGGAACAGGGACATCCCCTGATATCAGGGATAATTTGGACTTATAATTTGTACTTTGACAATAAATATCTGTACATAATGTGTACATGATATAGAGTAATTTGTAGTTATCTGTTAACATCAGCTATGTGTTACATTAGAGTGTTCCACTCTCTGAGGTATGAAAGTTAGCAATTGTGTTTTTGTGTTGTGACCACTGTACTGACATGCATTCATGCTTGCAATTTTACTTTCATAAATGCACAACATGTTGCACTTCTTGTAAAGTGTAAACTATGATCTCTATTAGTACCCCATCCCTGCACATTCATACCTCAAATTCTTTTCACTGCATTTCCTTCATGCAATCTCAGGCAAGATGGATTTGCTAGGCAGGTAAGTATCGGGATTAGAGTGGGGATTTTGCTTGGTGTTTTAGGTTTGAATCTCAAGTCCTCCACTCTGTGTTCAATTATGTTCCAATATGTAAATGACCGTGTGTGAAACATTCTAAACTGTATATGGAGATTCTGTAACATTCTTCAATTTAAAATTTTGAAAACATGAGCTGCGCAATGTATATCAATGATATTTTATACCTACATCACTCACACATGCTTTTTACTTTTTGCGCTCACTTGTAAATCATGCCATGTGCATCTGCTTGATACACGGGCTGGAGGAGCAGCACAGGGAGAGAGGTATGTTGATTATTTTGTCTGATTTTGTAAATAAGTGAGATGTGATCATTGTTATAGGCTTGTATTTTTGCCATTGCCATGTATACAACTTATAATGAATTGTCATCTCATTATATCTTCATTATGACAATATGTTAACTGGTGGCTGTACATATGACTGATTACATGCACAGACACCTGGAGCACAGTTGACATTCACATGCAAACATAACATACATGACAGGAAACGGAAATAATGATATTCTCTCAGACAGTCAGCTGGCCAATTTTCTGAGGCATACATCACAAGTATTAAACAGTGCTAGTCACACTACTAATATTATATTGTCATGTTTATAGTGTTATTTTGCAAAGTAGACTCACATGAGCATTGCATGACACAGTGTCATGGCAATATTCTCTTCAAATGGTAGGATATGTAAGTGTGCAGGTTTTGCATATGCTTGTCATGCATGATGATGTCTGATAAACAAGTGTTCAGGTAATGTGAGGATTTCCACTGGTAAGCTATGTTATGCATGCCAATGGAATGGCCTGGAGTAAGCTGCTCGCATCCTGTGATGGACACAGTGGCCCTGACATGTTCCATTGTTGAAAACATACCTAAGTATAGATAATAGGGCATAGGGATGTGATGTGTGCATGAGCTGCCATCCAGTAGCAGCAAATCTGTTTATTATACTTGTCCTACAAAATAATTTTTAGCCATTTCATCTGAGAATGTGTTTTTAATGACACCTGCAACATATGCTGATATACCTTCATTCTTATACGCAGAGTTACATAATGTCTGTTAGACTGCAGATGTGCACATTAGTTTCAGTTTAATGTCATCTATGATTTTCACAGGAATGTGTGATCTGATAGACTTTTTTTCATTGTTATAGTTTTAATTACTGACATACATTGCATATTGTGGTACAACTAACTATGGCCATAACATTTTCTAAGGTTTCATACTTACTGTTTTTTTTCCCATTCATTGTGTCGCAGTGGATATGTCATTTAGTCATGCATTAGCAGGTATGCATATGCACTTTCTGTCTTGTGTTGTGATTCACCTTAACAGAGCATGGGACCCATGGACGTCCACCCATAAGACATCAGAGATGAGCGCATGCCAGACCACTGCCAGAGATCTCCAATGACGACCATGACAGAGAAGAGGATATGTCATCATCCCTGCTGCACCCCATAGGAGATGATGCCAGGCACCTCAAAAAGATGACTATCGCGAGCAGATCTAGGAGGTGGTGACTGATGTCTTTTGAACACAGATAGGGTACATGATAGGGAATTTTTTCCAAGATATGGCACGGGATATGTAGGACTCATTCAGAGAAATAGCCCAGGAGATAATTTGTGATGCTCATCCCCATCAGGGTGGTCCATCAGCACCATAAGTATTATCTGTGTGATCCACTTGTGCAATGCTGATAGGGCTGTATATGCATACTTCTGCATGCATAGCATTTTGCTGCCATGATTATGTGATACACATCCAACCATACACAGCAGATGTTGTGTGACATTTAGCTTTATGTTCCAGTGGGTAAATGACACACAGTACCACATTAGACTTTCATTCAACATTCAGCTGTCCATGAGTTTCAGTTCCACTGTAGACTTGAGTGGTACTGACAGCAACTCATAAAGCACATCCTGCACATACTCCACATATGCCACAGTGGTATGAGTATGATTTATGGATTGCCATGCCATGTATGTTCAACAGAAGGACATGTTCTTGTCCCTGTGTTTTGGATCTCACTTGTCATGATGTCACACTGGCATATTGGCATTGTGTGTGGCATGTGTTGGCAATGCTGATGCCATGTTGTTTCATATAAGGGTATCTAGTACATATGGGCAGTCCTCCTTTACTAAATGCATAGACCACCAATGTAACATTCATGTATTCATCATAGTAATGATAATTTATTCAGTAACAGTACAGTATACCTTCTTTGGCCTATGTTACATTTTCACATCCATTCCCAATTCACAAAAATTCACACATTTCAGCAAATGGTGTACATATGCAATGATTTATGTACATCTTTCTGCACATATTCCAATAAATAGAGAAACACTGTTGTACCTTGTTACTGTGAGCAGTCACTGACTTCATGTCAATGTGCTGTAATGTTGCTCACAGGACTGTGCTCTGATCAGTCATAATGAGGGTCAGTGATACATAAATGCAGTTGTTTATTCCACATGTTGTTTTGCATTGATGTGACAGTATATATGAGTATGTGATAGCAATTCTAGGCTTACCTACCTATGTCTGTTGCTGTTATATGATTGCACAATACTGTATGTGTGATTTATATGTCCATTTTTGTTGCTGTCAGCAATGCAGCCTGTCCATATTGACATCCATTGGCCATTTGCTTTAATGTAGTTTGGGATGACTTCAACCCCACTTTATGTGGAGTGCACATGCATTTGCAATGTGTCACCTTACATATCGTTGTCCTACTTTATTGTTTGCCTACAGAGCTTTGATGCCATGTCTTCCTTGATGTGGGTCCATGTTGTCCACCTCCCTTCCACCACTGTTGGTATATTATATCTCTTGCACATATGCATGGTATACATTCAACTTTGTTGGAAGCTTTTCCATTTTCATGTAGATGTTTTGTCACAAGTTCAACTTCTGCCAACTCTATGGCCATTATACAAATGCAGGACATATGCACACAAGTTGTTGGCTACTGCTTGAAATACATCCTTGTTCTTCTTATACTTATGTGTCACATATTAACCAGAATATATTGCTGAAATTCATGTGCATACCTGATATTGGTTATATAGCATCAATCATAGATTTGTGACCATATATTATTATTACATGTCATATGTGTGAGTATGTGTATGTGTATGCTCATTGACTTTGCTTTCAAATATTTTCCTATTAGGCCAATAAAGGTCATACATATATGCCTACACCTGTGCTTTGCCTTTGACATGGCATATATGTGTGACATATGCATTCCATTACACTTCTGTCTGGATTGTGTACACCTACTTGTGTAGGTAGCAGCCACTTTGATGCTTTGCTCCGGTACTGCTGTTTGGCACTGTGCTTGGTGACTTGCCTTTCACATGTCTTCTCTTGTCTGCTGGTATTCTCTGGCATTTCAGAGACTGCATTTCCTCATCTGTGATGCTGCTTGGCTTACATCTGCACTGCTGACAGACTATCTGCGTACTGAATTATTCATCCAATGTATACAGTGATTTCTATTTATTACTCTACAACAGACAGCTGCCATTGGCCATACACATCCAGGTGTGACTGTGTCATAACATGATAATGCACAGGTACACATGTACTCCTGCATTTCACCATGGCTGCTATGCATCCCTACTCTGTCAACTTTCCATTGCCCACATTGTGCAGTGTGCTGTACCTGTAACTCACCTCTCCTTACTGTTTATTTCCAACCTTTGTCTGTCAAGCGTTGTGATATGTGTTATATGGGTATACCTGCTGTGATGGCCTTCTCTCCTTCCGTGTCATTACCTTTTCTACTATTCTTAAAAAAAAGGAAAATGGAGGACTACTCCCACCAAAAAAAAAAAACATTGCCCGTGCCCTTATGACTGTCCCTTAGATTTTCCTATTCCAACATCCCTCTTGCGTGTCCCTCTTCTTTACCCATATCACACATCTGCTTTTCTATCTCCCTGTTTCCTTGGGTGTGTGTGTTACCTGTGTTCCCCACACGTGTCCTGCACCCATTGTTAGCTACTGTTCGCTGTGGCAATGTGGCTGTGATTGCCATTCTCCTTTATTAATTTTTTGTTAGAAATTTTCCAGAGTCCATTGGAATCTGTAAGTGAGAGCAAATATTTTTATTAATAAATGACTTATGGGGATGTTCCCTAGTTGTCTCTAAGCTTACTGGAGAGATTTTGTTATAGATATCTATTTTATGAATGTTAGGCAGCCTAGATTGGGATACTATTTCTGTAACTTTGTTAATGTGCATCATGATTTGAGGCAGTTTTCATGACTTATGGGGTGGCTGTGACTAACATAGAGTTCACCATTATTATAGAGAAACTCTGTTATGTGCCGAGATATTTTAAGTTTATTGAGACATATTTGCATATTACATACTTATCCACAACCTTTGCACTAATTTGTGTAGAATGTGTCAGATTCTGCGAAATTTATGCAATTTGGCCCAATATCTGTCTATTTCAGTGTCATTTTCTGTTCTTATTTTCACAGTTGGTCTTTAGAAAAACTGTTTTATTTACAGTTTGTTGCTTCTCTCTCATTTTTTGCCGGGTCTACTTTAGTTTAGCGAACAATCAGATGATTGAACGCTGTTTGTTCGAACATTAAATGTTGAACCGGCAAAATAGCGAATGTCCAGAACAGTGAATTTTTTCCTAGGGAAAGAAATCCCTGGGCCATCCGTCCGGGTTGTGCCATTTCCTTCACTGTAGTGTGATCTTGGAGTTGGTATATTTAAGTAGGGGGGTGTGGATGGTACAGCCCCCCACATGGGGGGACGGGTCTGGGGGGTGAAGCCCCCCACTTAATTTCATGTTTAGTGTTTTTTTTTTTTTTTGTGAACAGCGATTTTTTTCCCAAGGGAAAAAAATCTCTGTTCTGATTGTTCACTGTTTTGAGTTTTCACGCTTTAGGGGTCGATATAATAACGTTCGATCATCTGATCATTCGTTGTTATAATATAGAACCTCTTTTGCCTGCTATCACTGCTGCATTACTGTTTATTACTGCATTATTTGCTGCCACAAAACTAGACACCTTCTCAGCTTGTTGCTGATTTCTGCCACTGTTGCATGTTTTAACTGCTGCATTCTCTGCTCCCTCATTACCTAGTTCCTTTTCCACCTTGCCATCACCAACACTTCCAAAAAAAGTTATCTGCCATCTCACTCCATGAAACAGCAGAACTGTCACCTGGTCATCCTGCTTGATTATTTTTAACTGAACATCATCTTCAAGCCCATCTGATACCAGTTTGTTATATGTACCACTTCAACAGACTCACTTACTTCCTTTTCACTGGAGACAGCTAAACGCTGCTCATTTGTAACATAACCCACATAGGAATCCTTATTTACATTCTGAAGCTCCATATTGTACATTTCTCTCTCCAAATTCTCACTTTCCACCTCCAAACTCTCCATAGCTTGTCTCTCCTCCTCCACTCTGTTGCTTCCCTTAGGTCTCTTCCTTGCTGCTGTAGGAGCCCTCTGGTACCATCCAGGAACTCCAAAGTGTAGGGGAAGTTTCCTAATGCCCTGGCCAAATTTCCCCTAGTAGGATAAGTACCACCTCAGATCTCCCTTAAAAAGAAGCCACCAGTCTAGTGAGATTAATCTGGTCAACAGAGGATAAATAAAATAAAATGCTCTATCCCACAGACAGTAATCATGTCAAATGCTAGGAGTCAGAATGCTATGTCCTTTAATTGGAGACTGAATGGCTCAAAATCCAGAGTTAAATATACTAAGTCTAACATTGCTGTTTCCCAGAATATTCCCTTTTCTCTGAGGGATGGCAATCTCTGAGCTGGTACATATATGTAAGTTTGGGTAGGGGACTGTCACCTACATGGGGGGTGCAGGGGGGCTTGTTCCTCTGCAAAAAGAAGTTTAAAGGAGAAGTGATGTCCAATATTCATGCTTGTCCTGCATTTTTCAGTCTTTTTTTTATATGTTGGCACTTGGCATTCCGAGTCCACAAATCCCAAAATCATTTGCAATCCCTATTATCACCAAAGAGCATGTTCAGTAGGTGTTATCAAAGACCAAAATATTTATATAGTGGGACCTGACAACATACTTGGATGTTTAATAAATAGCACCAAAGATGCCCTCACTGAACCTTCCATATTGTTTAACATAAGCTTAACAAAATGATTTATTCTTGGATTATGGCACACTGCAGTGCTGATGCCCTACTAAAAAGGTGGACCTACCAAAAACCCTGGTAATTACAGACACCTCAGCATTCTAATCCTGATCTCATCAATTATGATATAATATAAATTAGATATACTTTTAACTTCTCCATTTCAAACAACTACTAAAAGACTACCTAAATAAAACCTGTCTCTGCTCCTGCACTACCCCAAGCTGAAATAGTCCATCTTTTCTTCTACCACCAGCATACTTTGAATGTTCGGAGAGAAGGAATTAGTAGAATCTATTTCTTAAACCAAGATCAAATATAATTTTACCTAGGCTGTATTATTGTGTCATCTCTGTTCCAGAGTGTACACAGTGTGCTTAATGTCATCTCTATGAAGTGCAGCTGGTGAATACTTTATCTGTTGACAATGTTCTTTTTCAATTTGTTATAGCTGTCCAAATATTTGCACCATGTTTGTATAGGATCACACTGTATGAGCTGGAGCTGAAGTTTTACTTGGTTATTATGCCATTATTCTGTACTAGGCTTTGTAATAACTTTAAGTGTTCCCATATTATGTCAGTGTGGAGCTTTTCTCCCCGGCCTCTGCTGAAAATGGGATATTATCTCAGTCGGACTTTCCCAGTAAACAAATGTCAAATAAATAAAATGATACCAACAATTTCATTAGGCCAGATCCTTACAGTTTGGCTTCATCAAAGGGTGATTCTGCTTATTAAATCTAGTAAACTTTCAAATGGTCACACAGTCTGTTGACGCTGCACGTGATGTTCACACAACACATCTTGATCTGGCCAAAGCTTTTGACACTATACTCCATGTAGACATTAGAAGTGCTTTAACTACATATCCCTGTGTAGCAGGATAGATAGTAAACTAGCTAAAAGACAGAACCCACCTGTGTGGCAGGTACCTTATCTGAAAGTATGAAAGTAACAGTGGAGATCCCCAGGGTACTGCACTGGGACATCCCCTTTTCTGTGTTAGATCTTCAAACTGAGGACCAGGACTTCTGGTTAACTAAGTCTGCAAATGACTGCAAATTGGCAGTTTAGAGGGAACCTAACCTTAGTTCATATCTGGTGTACTCAAAATGGGCTCAAATTAAATTTAAAAAAAGAGTACTTCTGCCTTCAACCTATAGTACAGACAATACTTCTCTACTAAACGAACATGTAGGCAGGTACCTGGATACCTTGGTTGATAGTTCTCTCTCCTATGTTCATGAGGTGGCAACTGTAGTCACAAAGTCCTTTAGCTTAGTGTAAGTAATAGCCAATGAAGTATCATCCAGATCTGAAGATGGCATTGTTCTCTTATATTCAGCATGGATTAAACTAATTATTGATTACATTGCCCCCTTGGAATGTATCTCACCTAACATAAAAAAACTAGAAAAGCCCCATAGGTTCCGCACTAAGAAGATTTCAGGCTTAAAATTCCTGACCTACCAAGACAGGCAAAAAGAGATATCCCTTTACTCAGTAACTTATAGACTCTTGAGGGGTTATCTGTTCCTCACCTACCACACCAGTAGAGAACCCTTTGTCCTTGCTCTCCTATATCTTTGCAAGTCTAATAGCTTAGCAAGCACCAGAACCAGTGACCCAAATCTTCACCAGAAGTTATATAGAATGCAATAGAGACAGAGCTTTATTAAATCTCCTCCCCGTGACTGAGGTAATCTGCCTCCACAGGTTAAGCAGGTGATAAATTATTACCCTTCAGACATAACCTGGATAACTGGATGGGTACCATTAAATTTATACCTTGTCATCCCTGAAAAGAGGAAACAACCTGAGGTGGATATTGGCAAGGCACAAGTGATTGTAAGACTAAATTTCCTTGAAAGTTATATTAATCCCCATAAAAATGATAGTTTTGAGAATTTTGAACTGTTTAGAAAGATTCCAGGAATTGTCATTGCATCGTGTTTCTTCTAGGCTACATAGATGTGACCACTGCCTCAACTGTACAGTAATGCCTACTCCATTTCTGTTTGGGATACTGTGACTGGTATGCACCCATGGGAGAGTTAATAGTGAACAGAAGAAACTAGAAGTAAAATAAGTTCAATGAAGAACAATAACAGAAAAGCAAATGATAGATACAATGCAAAGTAGTTTCAATATTATGGAATGTTTCACCTTATAATTAGAAGAAGCAAATCTTAACTTCCTTCAAAAAATCCTGATACAGGAAATAAAAAAGAGCAGCCCAGGGTTATTGCAATCAGGTTTTTTGAAGGCTAGTAGGTTAAAATATCAAGAATTTAAATTATGAACCTCTGGGCCTTTCTCTTTTTTTAATGTAGTGTGTGTGTGTGTGTGTGTGTGTGTGTGTGTGTGTGTGTGTGTGTGTGTGTGTGTGTGTGTGTGTTTGTGCGCATGCACCGCTTTTAAAGACTAGGATGTTACGAAATTGTATTGGACTGCATACTTTTTATGTAGTTACTTTTGCTTTCATTTATGTATCAGGTCAGCAGGATTTTAAAAGCCAGATAACAGATTCTTTGAGTATTGATCGACTGTAAATAATTCACAGAGCTGTTTTTTTTTTTTACTGAAAATAACTACCCAAAAATTAAAGTATTTATGTTTTGATTATTGATGTGTTCTTCTTTATCTGATGTACAGTGGGATCAGAGTTGGTTGATTTAAGTGCAGCTATCTTGCAATCAGAATTATTAAGCAAAGAAGATGTTAGGAAATGAACTCTAGCTGGGATCAGGGAGAAACATGCCTGAAATAAACATTTTATTTAATTCTTTAAACAGCTGATTCTAGAGTAAATCACTACTGGGGAAGAATGATATGAAGCAGGATTTTAAGAGTTTGTTTCAACAGCCTTCAGAGTTAGAAACTTTGAAACCCTATTGTTTGGTTGGATTTATTAACAAGTTATTTTAGTCTAGCATCTGTTTCACTACAGCTTGAAAAGTCCTTAGTTGAAATAAATATGACATTTTTATTCATTTGTCTGCTGCCTTTGGGTGACCACATCCCACTGGTACAATCATTTTTTACTCCTGTGAGATACAAACTGTCAGGTGTACAAAAACAGTATAGTCCAGAAATACAACAGACAAAGGAATAATATTACAGTTGTAGACATTAACACACCACACATTAATTATCTGAAAAGATGCATTAAATTTGGATCAATCTTCCCCAGAAACACACATATGAGCTTTGTGCTCTTTTATGCTTTATGCTGGATGCTCATGTTTGTCTTATTGAAAACACACTGCAGGAATTCAATCAGCCTTATGAAGAAGCTTTAAATAGGATCCGGGATCAGCTCAATTGCATAGATTTGAATATTAGTATCATTTATATCATACAATGGCTTTGGGACTTGCTATATTCTCATTGGGGTTGCCAAACTTAATTTTTCAGGATGCAGCTGCTGATATGGTCTCTTAATTACATAATTTCCAGGCTGTCAGGGTCTAACTTAGCAAAACATTTGATCTGTTCCTATCATACTAAGTGTGTTACAAAACAGAATGCGTTTCCATTTATAAGGGCCTATACAGTCAACTGACATTTAACTACAGAGGATAGGGTGCCGCTTATCAAAAATGTCTCTGACTTTAGAAAACATCATTGTATAAATTTTGTTTAGGAATCAATGACTTCCTGTTAAGCAGAAAACACTTCTCTAGCCACCTGCTTTGTGAATATTGTCCACTTCTGTTCCATAAAATATCCATTTACTCCTCACAATATCCACTCTCCTCACAACAGGATGTTGTGGTACTGCTGTATGGACATAGCTTTCCTTCCAGTTCACTAAAGCAGATTCTTCCATGTTAGGTCGGCAGTTTGAAACAGTCTGCATTACTCAATCAGAAGTATTTCTGGCAATCTGATACCTAATAAAGCAGTTGTTTGAACACATTTCAGTTTTTCATAAATGGTGATGTTATTCCGTCCCTGCCAGTGATAAAACATCTTACTTTTGCATGAATTTTTCCTTATGATCAATACAATGTTGTTCTACACTTGTTAATATTTAATTTAATAAAGTAAGTACTAATTCATCTTCATTGTAGTTTTTCATTACAATGCCAACATGTGTGTGTTCAGGCTTCTGACTCAGTTTTACACCCATGTTATTCACTTTGTGCAGTTTGTTTTGTCTATGCATGACAGTTTTACACCCATGTTCTTCACTTTGTGAGTTTGTTTTGTCTATGCATTTTATTATGCTGCATCTCTATGTTTGGTTACAGTTATCAGAGCTGTAACAGTCTCATCTAGTGTCTGGTGCCATCATTCCCCGATCTGGCACTGTGCAAATGTAAATTGCTTTTAACTTTGAAGCAGTGTAGAAATTAATTTCTGTACCAGCATTCAGAAATGCAGACACATAAATGAATACCTGTACTACCTTAACAATTGAATGATATCACCTGATCACACCCCCTAACACCTTGTGCCCAGGGTGGCTGCCCTCTTCACCCCACACTGGATACATTACTAAGAACTATATGCAACTTGTCTTGTGCTCAGTTTTTGTCTAAGAAGGGTCTTAACTTAAAAGACCAGACCCCCAATACCCTTCTTTGTTGACTCTAAATGCATGCTAGCCTTCTCAAATGTTGTCATAGCTCTTAAGTGCTTCCTAACTGGCCCCGAATCAACATCACGGTGTAAGAATGACCCTGTTTTTGCCCAGACATATTACCTGCTATGTTACAGATGACTTCCTCAACATGAACCAACCAGCTTCAAACAAGCTGAAAGATTTGCAGGCCCTAGAAAGAGTATCCATATTGTGGTAGAGATAACTGGGGTGATGTTATACCAAGAAAGAGAATGGTTATAGTACTAGGATCCACCTCCGTAGCTTGAGATTCCCTTCCATTTATTAATGAAGCCACTGGAGGGGGAAATGATCTATGACCAGGGTGAAATGAATTGTCCAACAGGTAATATGGCAGGAAACCTAATGCCCACTTGAATATCAAATACTTTCTTTCATTGCTGGAGTACTTATTTTCTATCTTATTGAGTTTCTTTCTAAGGTAACATACTAGAGGTTACTAGAACCCTTCTCACTAGCCTCGTCTGTCAAAAATATTTGGCAGTACCTCTTTGTGAGGTCCAAGGTGATTGAAAACCTACCTTCCCCAAAGTTTCCACCAGCTTTTCCACCTGCAGCATAGAGAAGCTATCAAATCTAGAGACATTATTACGCTTTCCAACAGCATTGTCAAACCAGTGTTTGCTGTTCAGTATTGGAACTAAGGCAATGGGTGTATCTGAGTCAGTGGTGGACTCATCAATAACTGCTAAATTCAGTATCTTTTTGCAGTCTCTTCTCAATGAACTTGATTTTGAGCTTCTTGTTCCTTGTAGGGCTTTATGTTGACCTTCTCCTCCTGGGACATTCTCTATACTGTCCTTATAGGAGTTGTTCTTCCTGATATTTCTGAAAATATTTCTTTATTTCTTAGAAGAATCTCCTGTACTTCTTGCTTTTGGAACTTAGAAATAATTTTTTCCAACTACCACTGAAGGGATTAAGGATTTACATTTTCTTTTTCACAGGCTTTCCTTTTGGACAATTTATCTTCTACACTTGCTTGAATTTTCCTCTAGGGTTTTAAAATGCTTATATGATGTATTTCTTCAAATCCATCTCCTTCCTGGCTGCTTAACTTTATTATTAATCTCATTTATTCACTCAATGATCCTGTAAGATTCTTGGCACTTAGCCAAAGAATGTATTTTGAGAGGTAGGGACAGAACCAGGACTTGACTACCTACTTGATACTCTCCTTCTGGGGATTCTCATTATACTCTGCTTATTGGGTCATTTGAGCCCTTTTCATATGGTCTGACACAATTGACATTATGGTGTTTAGTCTTTATTGAAGGTTCTTACAATACCGACTGACACTTGTGTGCTTTCCTCTTCCCAAGTCTGTTTCACAATGTCTAAAATTCCTCTGGGTCTTCTGCCATATAGTAACTTAAAAGGACTAAATATCATGGAAGCTAGGACACCTCTCATTTAAGAAGCTTATGTAGGGCAATAGATGGTTCGTAGATTCATAGGTATATACTAGGCTAATGAGCACTAAGGTCCTTACAAGCCTACCCATGCAACCCAAATGTGACCCACAAATTTGATTTACATAGGTGGTGATTTACTGACCGCTTCTGTCCATCAGAGACATAGGAGCCGGATGAGGGGTGAATTTCCAATTAACAGTAAGAACACAATCTCTGCATGTATGGCAACTGCAAGGTTTCAAGAAAATGTGTTTCAAAAACCAAATGGTGAAACCAGCAGACAGTGGCAGACAAACAATATTTAATATATGTTGCTTAAAACACATATTAAAATATAGGAGAACAATTTCCAGTTACCCATCCATTAGTCCAAGTTGCACCTGAAAAGTGATAGGGAGGAACTCTGCTTTACATAGATGGGGAGCCTGTTGCAGAGAATAGGAATTCTCTGAGATACATATCTGTCCCTCCAACATGTCCTATTTATATTGCAAGCAAAATTTAGATCTTTTGATCTAGAAGTTCTTATGCTGTTTGTTTTGCAGATGTGCAAAAGGTTTGTCAAAACAGTGTCCAGGGATGCTCTGTATGCCAGGCAAAGATCACCTCTCAGAAGTCTGTATGATACTGAGTAGAGACAGGACTTTGATGAGATCAATGTAGGACATTGTATTTACTCCTGGGATTCTTTTTGCAAGGAACCTTTGTGGACACTCCAGTTGCTGCATGTGTCTGGTCAAGTACATACCAAAGGGGGCATTACACTTTATCATGGGTCTGATGAGGGGCAAGTACAGTGGTACGATGACCTCTCTGGAACTTGATGCCATGCTCTTACTTATAAGTTGAATAACATACAATTTTCTTAATACCTTGGACACATGCTGGTCAAAGCCTAGATTACTATCTACATGGATTCCCAGATTCATGACTAGTGAATCAACTATTAAGGGTGTTTTATTGATGATGTAGTTACCCAGGATGGCAGACTTCCTGAAAGGTACTATAATGCATTTCTTGGTACTGAATTTTAAGCCATGGCTTTGGCACCAAGTGTTTGTCTGTATTAGACCTTCCTGAAGGGTATTCTCATCTTAGGGGGTTTCAATGACTGTTCCCAGTTTGCAATCATCTGTGAACTTGGTCAGCCACAGGCCTTTGACATTGGCTTTGACATCTGAAAATTAGATGTCAAAGAGGAGTGGGCCCAGCACAGAGCCCTGGGGAACTTCACTGGTGACCAGCCTCTTTCTGGAGGTGGCCTCATTGATTCTAACCTCCTGGTTCCTATCAGTGATCCAGCTAGCTATTTATTGTGTTATAAAGGGGTTTAAACCTAGTTCCATTAGTTTGTTGACAATGGTTGAGTGGGGTATTTTATCAAATGCTTTAGCCAGATATAGGTTGGTATTATGAATTGTTTTTCCTTCGTTAATTGCCTTAGTGACCTTTTCAAAGAAGTCCACCTGATTCATTAAGCATGACCTTCCTTTGATAAAGCTAAACTGGGATGAATCCAATGTCTGGATGTTTCCTATGTCCTTGTTGATAATTTCCATGATAATTCTTTCCATGGCTTTGAAAATGATACTAGTTAGACTAATGAGTCTATAGTTTCCAGAATCTGTTGAGGGTCCTCCCTTATGAAGGGGGCTAACAGTTGCAGTTCTCCATTAATGTGGCACAAAGACTGTTTTAAGACTATAGTTAAACAATGAATCCAGGGGTCCTGGATAGGTCATATTTTAGACTATTGAGAAGGCATCCTGAGACATGATCAGAACCCACTGAGACCAAGTTCTTGGCTTTAGTGAGTGCAGCCAGTACATGCTCCCTAGTTATAGCTGGAGGGATTATGTTTGAGGGTATTTTTGAGGGGATGGTTGGGGTGAGAGGGGGTAAATTTGGAACTGAATTTGTCCTGCTACATCGTCAGGCTCAGTGAATGTGGCACCATTAATTACCAGTTCAGCACACTGTTGTGTGCTGCCCTTGATTTTTCTGACATAGTTGTAGAAGGCCTTATGGTTATCTTTCACCTGGCGGGCTATCTAAACCTGAAAGTTGTCTTTTCTTGACCCCATTAGCCCTCTTAGTTGCCTATTTACTTTGATGAGAGTGTTTCTGTTTTTATGGGAATTACCCTTCCTGATTTTTGCCATATTGTTTTCCTTTTGTTGTATATCCTGTTTAATTTGGGATGCCACCAAGGTGGGCTTACTTCTGGTAGGTACAGCGTCCCCTGTGCAAGCATTGACATATTCGTACAGTGTTTCTGAGAGCAATTTGGCATAGGCTGCTGTGTTCTCTGGCTTTGGAGGGGCACTGAATTTGAATTTAAAATGACATCAGAGAGACAGCCAGTTGTTGAAATCAGTCACTTTTTGCTTATATTGTGGCATCATCCTCAGTGATGGTAATATGCTGCTCAGTGCTAGAGCCATACCAGTCTGAGACACACAGTCTGAAATCTCCATAATATCTCTTTTCATATAGCCCAGGGAGGTACATCTCAGGTCATTTGCACCTACATGACTATAATAGAATTGGGTCTACTTCTAAATGTCGAAGTTTCAGAACTTCGAATTTCTTATAGTCAAGACCATAAGACCGAAGTTTTGAGACTTCGAACTGTTAAATGGAGATCACTGTACAGTCTGGAACTGTATATTTGCCGGTTTCCTTGCTGTAGTGCAATCTCGGAGTTGGTATATTTAATTAGCAGGGTGGGGTGGGGTCTCTCAACCATAAGAAATTTGAAGTTCTGAAACTTTGAAATGTAGAACTAGAGCCATAGAATCATATGGTACCTGTAGCATAATGACTTGAGTGCATGTGTGATTTGGTGAATTGTTGTTCAAGATAATCAACTAATAGCTGTCTTCTCCTTGTTTAGCCTGGTTAGAGGGGCATCAGTTTATCTTGCAGTGGAGTCCCCTGGGACGAGAGTCCTCGGAAGTGTGTTTGCTTGCCTTACGGGCTTAGTGTTTTGGGCCTCACTGAGACTGACAGTATGTGCAATGTTAGGTACTGTTTTTTCTGAGTGCCTTTGGGATTGCTGAGGCATAGCTGTGAGAAAAGATGATCTAGGTAATTTTTGTTGTTTAGGAAGACTGCGTTAAGTGTCTCAGCATGTTAGTTTATGTGTGTGTTGTGTGCTGTGTGAGATGGGTGTTATGTGTGGGGTTTCGACAACATGATGTGCACTTGTATGCAGGAGTTAGCCTCCAATGTCATTGTGTAAGGGCACCTGTCACATTTTGTGTCTGCTTTTTTAAGGATAAAGAGGTTGTCAGTAAACATGAGACAACTGCTACATTATCTTAGAATGCCGATATCCACCAAGCTGGCTACAGAGAAGTTAGGAAACTGCATATCCATACTGTCCAGTCATTTGATTGGTGAGCTACAAGGGAGTGGTGTATTGGGGTTAGACGGCTATTAAGGGTGCTTTATCAGAGCAGATTATGCTAAACAGTACTAAATTCCACTAACTTTAATGTTTACATGATACTCAATTCAACTAAATCTGTAGGTATTGCCAGTCGACACCTAACTACCTGTTGTAAGTCTCATTGTTTCTCATCTTTCTCAATTACTTTTTTTTAACATGGAGTTTAAAGTTTGGTTAAACCATCCCAATAACCCATCCATTTTGGGATGATACACTGATGCCATTAGGTGCTTAGCCTGAAAACTCTGGCACATTTGTATTATATCCTTTGACATAAATGGGTGTCCCCTTGTTATAATATTTCCTTTGGTATTCTTACCAAAGAAAACTGAAAGACTAGTTTTGCAGTGATTGCTTTGGATTTGGCCTTTCTGAGTGGGAGCTGTTTTGGGGAATAGAGTTGTATAGTCCAGTTCCACCAGTGTATATTGCTACCAGTGTTTGCTGCTAGACCTGACCAATGGCTCACTATATCAATTGTATTCTTTTCAAAAGGGACTTCAGTCATGGGCATAAAGATAAAAATATTGAAAGCCCAGACTAAGGGTCATCAGTTGACATTGAAGGCACCCAGTAGAAATGTTTTCAACTCCTATTATAATACCCGGTCAGCAAAATCTATCCAAGACTCTTTCTTTGGTTATGTTCATCTCTAGTTTGTGCCCCCTAAGACATGGTTATGCAACTGTTTCATAGCCATATGACTAAATGGCTTGGGTGCCAGTAATTGCCAAACAGTCTCCATTTTTCTGTAGCTGTCCTATACAAGGGGTCATAGGGAAACCCACTGTAAGAGACATTAGGAATAAGATGCTAGGAGGCCTCAGGGTCTTGAGTTACTTAGGGGCTTTGTGTTCCCACTGGGTTTATTTATACTTATGTATTTGAAGGTCAGATATTCTTTGATGCTCCCCTTCCCCTAGAGTGAAAGAAGTAGAGGGTCTTACTTCCTCCCCAGAGATAGCAGGAACAGCAGCTTCTGAACTCCACTCTTTCCTGAGAAAGAATAACTCAGTCCAACAGCTTCCTCTTTACCTGAAGCCTCACAACCTCTGCATGATTCTTCACTATTGTCTCCATTCCCATTAACTCATTCCAGGGGGCTTCATCTATTGTCCTCCTGCCTTGAAGCCCTATGTTTCTCCCATGGTGCCTCCTTACTCTCCACATATACCTCATTTTGTGGGCTTAATCCTGTCATTGGGTCTTGGGATCTGATCTTTTTTTCTGAACAGCTGGATTCCCCTTCTTTTATTGAGTACCCCTGTGGTACTCAAAGACAAACTCCTCTTTTTAGAAACATTTATCTATACTTTAGTTTGTTCTGGAACATTTACAGTAATTTCTCCTTTACTTCCCTTGCCTCTACGTTGGGTGGGTTATTGTTACCCTATGGATTGTTAGAGCGAGTTGACATAGACTGTACAATGGGGTTTGCACAATGCTCCCCACTCTTATTTTCCTCCCACTGATTCCAAAGACATTTGAAATATAGTACATTCTTCTCAATAATAATGTCACACATAAGAAAAAGTACCATAGCTACTGAGTTTAGGACTTTCCCCAACTGGTTCTGTATCGCCACCTAAATAACAAAGTGCCAGTTTTCTTTCCCCAATGTATGCATATTACTTCTATTGTCTTCAGCAAATAGACCTTTATTTTAGAGATATACTGAACTTTGACCACAGAGATTATACTTCATAAGTCAAGTAACGCTTGTAGTTCCTGTTGGCACAGTAACAGTTGATTTGAGAAGGTGAGCTGTTGCTTGGTCATGATCCATGATCTCTTCATCTCCACCGTCCTTCCTAATGGTCTGAAAAAAAGTTTCAGTTTTGATATCCCCCTTTCACAATGCTAAGCAATATGCCATCTTTTTTGACACTTGGAAAATGTGGTCATTTCCCTTTACTCACAGTTATATCAGAAATTCTGTTAGTTTTATGTTACAGGAATGTGCATAAAGAAATATACTTCTTAACTAGTGTTACAAGGTGTTTTGCATACTGTAAATCTGCTTGGCACACCTGTTTTTTAATGACCACTGGTAAAGCCCTTCTAAAATGAGAAGTCTTTAAGATTTCCATTGTAGTGCTTTACTATTTACCTGTTCAGGATCAAGCCAAAGCTTAATTTGTTTCAGTTCAAATAATTGTGCTATGGCTGTCTTACCTCTAGAAAAACTCAATTTCTGGAACCAGAAGACCTGAGTTTCCAAACATGACTCCTGTTTTCATTAAAAGATTTTTCTTTACATTCTCAAATTTGTAGCAGTCTGAACTGGGTATGTCCATATAAGAATGGGGGAGCTCCACTGTGAGAGGTATTGCTGTGATTCTTGCTTCACTACTATGTTTCCAGCCTTCCTGGACAGTGATTCTCTTGAAGGTGACCAGATAGGTTTCATAATCCTCTGTGTTGCTGAGTATCTTGACTTCAAGGTAGGCATAAGTCTTGGCTGTGCTATGGATTTGGTTGCCATAAACAGCCTTTCTGTGTTGGTAGCAATCATATGGGGAAGTTGTTTGATTGTAGTTATTGTGGCCCTCAGGACAGGTACACCTCTGGATGACCACCTGACTGCTTTCTATTCTAATTAACCACACACTGTCTCTTAACAAGTTTTGAGTAGAGCTCACCGGGAGTGGAATGCAATAATTAGGAGTTGCCTGCTATATTCCCCAGATGTGGTGTTTTGGCCAATTTGCACATCTGGTTTATTTTGTAGTAATTTATATTATTATCAGAATGTAAAAACATTCTTAATTTTTATTAGTTATATAAACAATAAAAACTGGAAATACAGTGACAAACTTGCAGTTGAACAGAAAGCCCAATCTGTTTGCTGCATTTGCAGCCACAACTTAAATTAGATGGAAAAAGTTACATGTTCTCGTTCAGTTCAAGAGTCTGTTTTTATATTACCCTTGTAAACAGACCCATAAATAAAACAAACTTACTCTCACAAAATACAGTCTCTCTAAGTTTCAGTACTTTCAAATGTAATGTAGTTTATATAACGCCAACAGGAAGTTTCTGAAAGTCTCTCACTAAGTCACTTGTGATGCAACAGCTGATTATTAAAATCTCAACCCCTGAGTTAAGGTAACCTTCAGTATGTCCACATCCAGAGCCCTCTCTGGTAAATGCAAATTATTCACAAGACTCCTGCCTTGGATCCAGTTGCCCTGGTCTCAGACAATCACTCTCTCTCTCTCTTCATCATAAATACATCCACAAGAACACAGTCCAGACTCATCTAGACTTCCCAGTGACATTCCCATTTTGGATTTGGCTTGCCTTTAAATAGAGCAGGTAACCACCCAGACATTTTTACCTGCAAACTGAAGCATACTGTCTTAAAAGGTCAGACAGTGCATGTGGTGTATCTTGAACTGGTTAAGGCCTTTACCATCATTCTCCGTGGTGACATCATAGAAAAGATAAATGCTTTAAACATTGACCCATATGTGGTAAGATGGATATCAAACTGAAAGACAGACGCCACATAGTGCAAGTTGCAGATGCTTCATCAGAAAGTATAAAAGTGGCCAGCAGTGTCTGTCTGGGCTTCGTGCTTGGACCTCTTATTTTTAGTATTTTCTTCTCAGTTCTCCAAGCCTTGTTGTCTCTAAACTTATGCTAGCCATTCCGTATGCCATCACATCCTCTACATACTTCCTACTTGGCCCAAATTAGTGCCAGGACTACTCTGCTTCTTCCCAGACTGGGTAACTTGCTGGGCAGATACCATTGTGGACCCACCACCCTATGTTACAATGAGCATATTACTGTATGTAAACATGCAATGACATCAGTACACATTATATTGATGCATACAAACTGAAAACACAATTATCCGAAATCCAACATGGCTGAACACTCACCAATTGCAAAAAGAAAACAGACTCTCCTTTTGTGATTTGTAAAATAAATAAAAAAATCTGACCACTAGTTTACAGACATTGTCTGCATAGTGGTGTTGTCACTGAAAGGGTTTTCAATATGGTATAAAAAACTGTGGACAGGTGATAGAGAAATGATGATACTGGATCATCTTATGTAGAACTGAATATGGAGTAACTGACTGGTTCAAGACTGCAAAAGAACTGTAACAAGGCTACATATTGTCACTTTACATATTTAATGCATATGCTAAATATAGCTTGCAAAATATTGGGTTAAACAAATTAGATCTGGGAATCAAAATTGCCAAGAAAATTATTAACAACTAATTTCACTCTGTTGGCTGAAACTGAAGATAATTTGAGGAAGTTGTTGATGAAGGTGAATGTAGAAAGTGCAAACGCTGACTAGCTGCCCAAAAATAAAATAACAAATAAATAAATAAAATGATGGTCATCTTGCCCTATCAATTATTGCAAGAAGATGGGGAGGAAGTGGAGGCAATGACAGATTTTATTTTCCTGGCTCAATTATTTTTACACATTGGGACTACAGCTATGAAATTAAAAGGCACTTGCTTATTTAAAAGAAAGCTATAGTAAATCTGGATAAGATTTTAAAGAAAAAAATATATAATATTGTCAACAAAGGTATGCATAGTCAAAAATCTTGTTTTCCCAGTGATGAAACAAGGCTGTGATAGTTGGACAATAAATAAGGTTGTGTGCTAAAAAAAACTATAGAGTTTGAGAAAACTTTGGAAAGTTTAATAGACTGCATGAAGATTAAATCACTCAAAATTTAAGGAAATGATACAAACTGCTCAGTGGAAGGTCTGACAGTAAAGAAAAAGTCTAATGCATAATGTGAACACAGGGAATAATTATGCTGGGAAAGGTCAAAAATGAAAGAAAGGAATGACAAACACAAAGATTGTTAGCATTGCCTAAGTAATGGATATGAGTTTTTTAGGAACCTGGCGAAGCAGCAGGCATGGTATACTAAAGTCCTTAAGTTTACAAAGAGTTAGGCTCATGTAAGTGACTAAGCAACATTAGCATAGTTTAACACAGTATGTTTATGCAGTTACACAGACAGGCTTTATACTCATAGATATTAATATACATTACACAGTGCAACTATTCCCTAATAAAACTCAGATTTGCTGACCCATTGGACCCATATCTACAGTCACGGCAACAGGTGCAGTTACATTTAGTAACAGAACTGGCCATGACCGTGGAGACTAAGGTGATCAAGATACATGTCTAGGTCGGTTGGTGGCAATATAAAGAATGTCATGGGAGTATAGGGGGAAAGGGGCTTATGTTTCAAGTCAGAGTGGCTATTCATATTACCATGGCACAATACTATGGTATTTTATATGGGAAAGTTTTTAGAAAAGGTAGGCCCACTTAAAGCAGGATGTGCAGAAAACTTTCTCAAGGCTACCATTGCAGTTCCATGAATGGAATTTAAATGTCAGAGATGACCAGTGTTCCAGAAAGCAATATTTCTGAGTTACAAATATGAGGAGAAGACAGGCACCTTCAGATGTGGGGAGGCTGTTTTTTGCTTTGATAAGAAATTAGTATACACAAAAGGGGTTGCTAAAGGAAACAACATGACATGCATTACTCTAAGAGTGCCTCTTGAGTCCTAGTACTGATTTAATTAGTGTAACAGTAGGTCAAATCAAGTGCATCAGAATCACAACAGCACTGACCCTTGTGGATTGTAGTTCAATGGTCAGAGTCTTAGATATTTATGCCTTCTTGGCCAACAGTGTAGACCACTGCCGTATACTTAGATAATTGGCATCTTGTCCTGAAGACACTTCCATTGGTGTGAGATATCCAACATCCATTATGCTGTTGTTAGAACAGAGAGAGAGAGAGGTTTCAGCAAGTGGCTTGTCTTCACAGAATTACACATCTATATGAACATAAATAATTATGTAAATAATTGCACTGAATTGCATTTTGCCATTTAAGTGGCCTAATTGTTGGTCCTAATCCCTAGTTTCTTTCTTATGGATGAATGACAGGCTAGTTCAGGACTTGTGTTAGCTTTAAGGCAGTTCCAGGCCAGTCAGTAGCAGAACTAAGTGTCTAAGAATTTCCCCACCCTCCGGCCCTGTTGTAGTTGTGTTCTTAAGTTCAGTGTATCTGTTTCTGTCTGCTCCTTAATGACAATTTGAAAACACAATTCCCTTACTCTCCATATTTATTGGCTGATGTAATACATAAATATAATTTTACAAAGATTCTCCTCTTAAGGTAAATACATTTGCCCTCTCACTGTAGTCCTTAAAACTAGAATACAGAATGCCCATCAAGCCAATATGAGTTGCTTTTTTAAACATGGTGGCTCTTGAGTTACCTGCCCTTACTACAAGTTCATCCTTGGTTGGTTCTCCAGGTCTCATCTTGTATGCTACTGAGCACTAGAGGTTTAAATCAGGAAGTTCCTTACCTTTGTCTGCATGTTCCTTTACTCACCTAAGAAATGATCAAGATGGAAGTCAGCCTTCTAGTTGTACCTCTGTTGCCAGCCTTTTAGTACTAGGTCTTCTAAGACAGTGTACAAACTACCTTATGATCTCAGATAATGAACTTATACTCAGCACTAATAACTCCATCTGTCAGAGGTGTAAACAGCTAATTAGTCTGGAAGACGCACTCTCACCTTTAGACTTTCCCCTGTGAGCTTCATATACCTCCACATGATGCTTCTCTAATCGCCCAAAGATGTTTTATGCTGAGGCTGTAAAACAATCACGTCAAGGGCCTCCTACAAATATTATGATTGTTTTAGCAAAAATCAGACCACTTGCCCATCTCATTCATACCTCTTATAAAGAGACACACTGAGTAAAGTACTTCAAATCTATCACTGAACACCAGCAGCAATAAAAATGTTTTAGTGATAGGGGGACTCTGCTGCCAGGCATACACATTCTTTACTCACAAGGCTGGAAAAGGAAACAGTCAGTTGTCTTTCAGGTGCCAGGATGAAATACAAAAGTGTTTTTTTAACCATTTATGTTTGTTAAAATTATGCCCTCATCTTGTAAAGGAGACTTTCTTATTCTAAAATGTGTAGCTTTTACTTTACTTACTTCAGTGGCCCTATATGTATTAAGTTCAATAAACTGCTTTTTCTGTTTACTGTATGCTGAACAACATTCCAATTACTGCCTTATTCCATATAATCCACCTCTGCCTTCTGATGATGTATTAGAGGAATGAAACAGTTCTGTAGTGGGTTGTAATGCATTTTGTAGTCTGCAGCAGGTTTTTTTTTTTTTTACGAAGAAACCAGAATGCAGCACAATCGGTCACTCAATTAGACAATAAATTGAAATAAATAAATAATTAAATAAATAACTAAATAAATACAGCTATATTCAAGTGAAAAATAACAAAACTAAGATGGAACTGCTTAAGATTTTAGTAAGGTGTATAGTGCTTAGCATACAGTGTAATAAAACAGATGTAAAACTAATAAATCATTGTCTACTATTGTTTTTAGTGAGAAAATTATTGATATATAAATCAACTTAATGACAGACTAAATGTACAGTGCAGTTGTACATTATACCAGAAAGGAATTAATGATGAAAAGAAAATATTTGGAGTAATTTATGCATCTGTGAAAAAGAAGATACAGCCAAGTGATTGTTCCATAGCAAACAACTGTTCTCCACAGTGTGACAGAGTATGTGTCCAACTGCTTGTAAATCTGATAACTCCACAGGGACAACTTCATTTTGCCTTCTGTTCAAACATCTCAGCTGTCACTGATTTTGCTTCAGGTTTGCCTTGACCCTCCTAAAGGTTTTTAATTTATGGTAAATCACTAAGAATTGCAGTCAGTCAGTCAATAATGCCAGACAGAGTTTCATGCTTCCTATTGTTCTTTTAACTTTTTAAGTGAATTAGAGACACATTTAAAAACTGTGCCTGATTTGCTCATTTGTCCTCCCATTGTTTTGGCTTTGTCCAGAATTCTTAAATCAAAAAAGTTGAGAGGTATGCTGCTGTCTGTTCAACAGTGCTAAGTGTTTTTACCAACTTAGTTGGTGAAATACTCCACTCTTCTATGGTTTCTCTTTCTTTTCTTTTTTTTTTTCTGTAACTAGTATTCTGGACAAATCCAGAATGTATGTGATTCACACATCTGCAGTTTTCTATCTAAAAGTGATAAATCAAATCACTGGTAGACATTTTATTAGTTTTACATCTGTTTTAACTCTGATTGCTAAGTACTGTACACCTTACTAAGAATCATATTCTGCTCCATCTTACTTTGTTACCATCCACTTGAATAACTGTGTTTATTTATCGATTTATTCTTTGAATGAGTAACTGATTGTGCTGCATTCTGGTTACTTTGTAATAAAATCTACTGCAGGTTACAGAAAACATGCCAACCCACTACAGGAAGTAATTGGACAGTTCACATCATACACTAAACAGAAGCACTAGTTTATTAAAACTTAATAAATATAGGTTCATTGAAGTAACTAAAGTAAAACTATGCATTTTAGGATAAGAAAGTCCACTTTATAAATTGAGGGCATAATTATAACAAAAATAAATTACCAAAAAATGCTTTGCACTTGATCTTTAAGGACCTTTATGCTTGACAAGTATGTCCACGATATGGTAGTGATTCCATAGCCGAATCTAGCACTAAGTGACCTGGGGCCCATTGATTAGGAAGGGGGACCACTTGCTGGGGGCTGCCACAGCTTTTAATTAAACAATAAAATTACATTTCTCCTTTAAGGATGCAGTGCTTCTCTGCAATCACTTCTTAAGGGCACATGCATAGACACATTGAAACCCGCATCTGTGAGTGCATAAACATTGAAACCTTCTGCTGCATTTATGTGCAGGATTTAAACAGATAACTTGCTGCCATGCTGTGAGAGAGATGAGCCATTCCATCCTTCAGCAGGGGGGGGGGGGTGTAATGCCTGTGATGCTGCCAGCCCAGCTAGCTGGGATTTTGTAAATAATTCTATGTCATTTGTCCAGCCCAGCTAGCTGGAATTTTGTAAATAATTCTATGTCATTTGTGAATATTGCTATGCTTTATACAGAACTGTATGTTATGTACTGAGCTTCAAGAATGTAACCACAGTGTATCGTACAGGAAAAGAACAGAAATGTATGTAAACTATATACCTGTACAAATGTATGTTTTAATAGTAGAAGCTGGAACATACAGAGTTAACTTGCAAAGCTTCAAAAAAATAAGTTGAAAAGCAAAGTGTTTTATGATTGTGTTATCTCAGTTTCAGTACAGCAAGCAGACCCAATGTGTAGAGCTAGAGGTTTTCCTATTGTTTTGAAACAGAACTACTTACTAGGTTTCAAATGTAAAAGTGTTATTATTGTTCTGTGACCTCCTAGCAGCTGCACATCTCAGAGATATGTACTTCTCACACAGAGGTGATAACATTCTTAGTTTTGTTAGCCTGGAAACTGAAGGCAGGTGACAAAGAGTGATCTCATCCAGGCTAACCCAGCAGTGATATGTAATATTAACTTAAAAACTCTCTCAGACAGGCAGACTGGGTATTTTATATCTTGTCTTGGACCTAGAAACATCCATTCAGCACTTCTGCATCTGCCTCGCTATGTAAGTAAGTCTAGGGTACAATAATTTATTTTATATATAGATAGGAATATAGTAATGATTAGTTTAGATGTTTTCTGTATTTATTTGAGACTGTCCTGCAATGTTGTTTTAAAATATTTACTGTGATTCTGAACTCTGTAGTCACTGTGCTGAGTTATTGAGTATTGTCTTGTTCTTTTATTGTTTATTATTAAATATATTTAAACCTTTTAATTGTGACTGGTTTGTTTAGAGATATTTAAGCTCTCAGAGTACTTGCATATGTATTTGGTGACATTGTATAGGCCACTCCAATAGCCTTGAGTGTCTTGATCACACTTACCATTTGGATAATGGTAACATCACACAGTAGAATTGGTCACCCTTTGGGAAGGGCCTTATAGTAGCTGATAAAGAGCTGGCTTTTAGTCTGCGCAGAAGGAGGCATAGTTAGTAAACCTGTGCCAGCCTTTCCCAGGAGTATGTGTACGTGTGTGTGTGTGTGTGTGTGTGTGTGTGTGTGTGTGTGTGTGTGTGTTTGTATATAAATCATATTTCAAAGTGTGTGTGTCAGCTACATTGGCAGGGACACGAAGCACTGGTAGGACAGAGTGGGTGCTGGAGGTTTTGGCTTGACCTCTTGGCTAAAATCTTAACCCTATAGCTGTGCCAGTGGGGTGTCTTATTGGGGATCTGGAGAAAGAGGGAGAAATCATCTCCAGACTGACTGTGATCTCTGTGTGCTCTTAAGGGAAATTGTACTTTACTGTGTGTGTACTCGTCATCCTCCCAATCTGTACGTCCCTCACTGGTGCTAGTGGTGAGGATTGAGGCTCCTTGATTACTGGGCCAGTGCAGGGGCATCACAATGCCTTAGATAGCAATGGCAGGTTAGTTCATTAATTTGCTCAGGCCTCAAACCCTGTACCTTAATTACAGGAGACAAGAGCGTGAATACTCTACACCAACTACCAGACTTCTCCCTTTCAACTGTCCAGATTTTCGCAAAATGTCCAGATTTTTCACTCACATTTTTGATCTGTTCCTCATTAAATTTGTCGTTTTCTGGGAAATCACTGGGAATTGATAATGAGAGACATTTGAATTTCTGATTTCATATCATTCAGAAAATGCATACTAACACAAAACCTTTTATTCTAACAACTTTCTAAGTTTATAACATTAATATTTAAAATATGTCCCTACTTTTGGGCCATTGCCACCCATTCTTTGGGGCTTTGTTGAGATTTCTTGTGCTATGAGGTTGAGAGTTATGCTGCTCACTTGGTTATCAGGAGTGCATTTTCAAGGAATGTGAGTTTCAGTGTCTTTTCAATTATGTGAGCTTCAAAGGAAAGGAAGTTTACTGTTGCTCATGCTAAGTCTGTTTTCAATTTACAGCTGTTTTGTTTAGCAAATGGCTGTAAGTGTTTGTCCTATAAGACTTACAAGCAGTGTTAGTAGTACAACCGGTAGCATACTTGTTTTAAATACAGAAGGCTGTGGGTTCACTCCCACTCCATGTAGATGGTTTGCTGATCCTGTGGTGCAGTTTAAGAGAAGATGGATGTGCTACATTAATGAGTGCATTCTCCTTTGGGTGAGATGTTTAGTAACTATGAACCTGTTGTCAATTTGCCAGCCATTCCCTTTTGCAGCATTACCAGCTTACCATTTATTTTTAATGTAACACAGACAATTTAATCTTCAAGGGCAGAAGGCACTGAATTTGTTGATGTAACACTGAATTGTAAAGTTGTTTTTCAGCAGCAACCTCTTCATTAGTCACAGATCTCTTTAATGTGGAATCATTCAAATGACTTTTACTTCTGCAGAGATTGTACATATTGACTGATGGATTGTAATGACAGATGTTTGAGTGGCCTTTTGTAGTTGAAATGTTCTGAAACCAGTAGTTTTGTCATTATTGGTTCATATGTTTTATTCCATTACTTACGGGAAAAGTGTTCAAAACTATAGACTTAAAATACTCTTTAACAAGTGCTGTTGTATTATACAAGGAATATAATCTAATACAATAAAGAAAGTGAATAAAAAAACACATGGATGCATATGCATGTTCCTAAAAATGTGTGGAAGGGGCCTGTGGTATGAAAAGTGCCCAAAAGTAAACTTAATCTGCCCTGGCCAGATGCATTTTCTTTGAATGTGGGTTTCAATGCAATTTCAATGAATCAGACATTGACTGTTGTTCATGCTAAGTCTGTTTTCATTATGAGAATGTATTGTTTTGTTTAGCAAATGGCTATCAGTGTTTGTGGTACAAAATTTGAAATAAAAGGTTTAAATTAATTCCAGATATCTGTAATCATTGTAGAAGTAAAGAAAAAAATAGTATGCACACTGACAGGTTTGAAAGGTGTTTATGGAAACTGGGGAGAAATAGCCAAGTTATGGGACATTGGAATGGCTGGCTGGATCCATTACTCTGCCTAGGAACCTATTTGATCATGATCCGGCTCTGAGTGGTGCATGTGGGAGAGAATAACACAAGAAGTAGAATCCTGAGAGATATGCAGAGAGACATGTCAGAACATTCCAGGCATGTTATTAATGCAGGTAAGAAACTAGTCCTGAATGGAATCCTTCATCACCTTAAATGATGTCTAGACATGAAGAAAAAATAGCTTAAATAGTTATTTAAATAGCTGGTGTCATTCCAAGGGGATCCAGTCATGGTTGGATTCATATAGAGGGTAACTAGGCAGCCATCTAGGATACTGTTCTCACTTCTCTTGTACTCTTGTTGAGGCACTTTTCAGGTATTCATTTATTTTTTATAGTAAAGAAAAGCAACATTTTTTTTATTATAAAATAAATAAATAACTAAATAATAATAATAATAATAATAATAATAATAATAATAATAATGATGGAAATGTTTCCCTAGCTGAAAAACAAGAATGTCACCCTAGGGAGAAAGTCCAACAAATATGGTGATTTGATTTTGTGGCCTCCTGCTTGTTCAGCCCATAATCTATATTGACAATGAACTAGGTAGCTTGTGGGTGGGACAAGAGCAAGAAGTCAACAAATTCAAAACAAACAGAGTCTGGCATAAGAGAAAGCTCGATGATGACATTTCGTAAGTTTTTTTTTTCTGGCAGAAAACTGAATACTTTGGATGTCTGCTGAGGGCTGGCTAGTCATCAGCTGTCCCTGATTTTGCAGAATGTGCCTGATTTTGCTTGCCTTGCCCCTGGCCTTTGCCTATCTGTCAACTATCTGGATTTTTGCCACATACGTTTGGTCTGTTCAACATAAATTTTTCAGTTTTCTGGCAAATCATTGAGGGCAAAACTCAGTAAATAATGACAGACATGTAAGTTTCAGTCTTCATATCCTTCATAAAATACATCCTAATCCAAAATCTGTTATACTAGCAACTTCTAAGTTTATAAGAACAATATTTGAAATTTGTCCTTCATTTTGGACTTTAACCCTCCAATAGTTTTGACTCTGTCCATATTTCTTGTAATGAGAAATTAAGAGGTATTTCCTTGTATTTTTTTTTTATTTTATTTCCCTGTAATCCACTGAGGATTACAGTCAATCAGAAATGCCAGACATACAAATTCTATGTTTTCCCCCAGAAAATGTCTGTTGATGCAAAACCTGTTTCTCTACTAACTAAATGAATTTGAGTAATAGAAAATACTAGACTGTCTGTTGAGCAATATGGCTAATGGCTACTTTTTGCTCAATATTCTGACTTTACAGGATTATTGTAATTTACATGAAAGAGCTTGGAATACTTCAGTGGGTAACAGTTGTTTCCATGGAACAAAGTGAAATGCAATCCATGGCTTTTATTTTTAGTTATAACTGATGTGTTTGGGTGGGAGCTGTCAGTAGAAAGTAACCCTCTTGTAGTTTTCTCAATTTAAAGAGCCACTATCTGCCTTTCAGATATAGGTTCATAGGTTCATAGGTTCATAGGTAGGTACTAGGCTAGCTGCTCGAGGGCATTTATAAGCCTAGCCAGAGTATGTCGGCTTTCACCACCAAATTAATTAATTAACTGATCCTCTGTCAAGCAGAGCCAATGAAGTGATCCTAGGGGTGTATTTTCTGTTACCCATCCACCCGTCAAGATTTCTCTTGAAGAGTGTTAGTGAGGGGCTTTGTCTAATGTAGTTTGGAATTTTGTTCCAAAGCATGGAGAGTCTCTGTGACAGGAATCTATCCCTCCAGCATGTTCTATTTATTGTTGTGGTGAGGTTTAGCTCACTAGAGCACGTGGCTTGCAGTGACTTGGATTTCTTTAGGTGGAGTATGTCCATCAATTCTGAGTTGGGCATGGCTTTGTAAGTCAGGCAGAGATCACCTCTGAGTAAGCGATATGCCACTGAGTACAGCCAGAATTTTTTCAGTCAGGCTGCATAGGACAGATGAGGTACTTTTGTGGACTTTCCAGCTGTTGGAAGTGTTTTGTGAGGTACATCCCAAATGGGGCATTGTACTCTATGATGGGTCTGATGAGTGACGAGTAGAGGGGCACTATAACCTCTTTATTTCTAGATGCAAACCCTTTAGTAATTAGATGGGCCACATAGAAGGATTTCCTAACTACTTTGGCAATATGATTGTCAAAGGAGAGATTACTATCTACATGGGTCCCCAGATCTCTTATTACCTCTTCTGTAGGGGCTGCCACCTATGTGGTAATTTGTGGGTGTTTTGTTTTTCCCAAATGGGTTGACTATGCATTTTTTGGCATTTAGCTTGAGGCCAGGATTTTAACACCAGGGGTCCTTCTCAGTAAGGCCGTTTTGGAGGATGTCCGTGTCAGCCGGAGAGTCAATTATGGCTCCCAGTTTGCAGTCATTGGCAAACTTGGTTAGCCATAGTCCTCCTGTGTTTGCCTGTACTTCTGAGAAGTATATGCCGAACAGTAGGGGTCCCAGGACCAAGCCTTTTGGGACACCACTTGTGACTGGTTTAGAGTCAGACCTGGAGCCCGCAATTCTTACCGTGTGAGTTCTGTCTGTAAGCCAGTTGGCAACCCATCTTGTGACAGAGGGGTTTATGTTCAGATTGGTGAGTTTTTCTGTAATACCCGAGTGGGGGAATGGTGTCAAAAGCCTTGGCAAGGTCAAGATAGGCTGTGTTCATAGGGTCATAAGTTCATAGGTTGATACTAGGCTATCAGCCCTAGGGCCTATACAAGCCTAGCCATAACAATTCCCTGGCTATTTCTTCCCACACTATTTACTTCCCTGGACCCCTGTCTAGCAGGGCGACTAACATGATCCCCAGGGTGAATTTCCTTTCTCCCATCCAATCATCAAGGTTCCTTTTGAAGAGGGCCAAAGATGCACTCTGCTTGACATGTATGGGCAATCTATTCCAGAGTCTGTGGAGTCTCTGGGTCAGGAACCTAACCCTCCAGCATGTTTTGTTTATTGTGATGACAAGGTTTAGATCCCTGGAGCGTGTGGCTCTGAGGGATTGGGATTTCTTTAAGTGTAGCATGTCCAACAGTTCTGGGTTTGACATGGCCTTGTATGTTAAGCAGAGATCGCCTCTGAGTAGACGATATGCGACAGAGTATAGCTGGAGTTTTTTTAAGGTGGTCAGCGTAGGGCATCTGCTTTAGGCCTGTGATTCTTTTAGTGAGCTATTTCTGCGGCCTTTCCAGTTGTTGCAGATGTCTTGAGAGGTACATACCAAATGGGGAGTTGTATTCTATAATGGGTCTAATGAGGGATGAGTACAGTGGGACAATGACCTCCTTTTTTCTAGATGAAAAGCCCTTAGTGATGAGGTGTGCCACATAGAAGGATTTCCTGACTATTGTGGCGATGTGGTTATCGAAGGTGAGACCACTGTCCACCTGTGTCCCTAAGTCTCTTATCACACTTTCGGTGTTTAGTGTACTGCCACCTATATGGTAATTTATGGATACATGTTTTTTCCCAAAGGGGATAACTATATATTTCTTGGCATTGAGCTTCAGCCCATGGCTCTGGAACCAAGCATCTGTTTCTGTAAGGCCATTTTGTAGAGTATCCATATCATTTGGGGATTCAATAATGGCTGCCAGTTTGCAGTCATCTGCGAACTTTGTTAGCCAGAGTCCCTTAGTGTTGGCCTGTACTTCAGAGAAGTAGATGCCAAACAAGAGCGGTCCTAGGACTGAACCCTGAGGTACTCCACTTGTCACTTGTCTGGAGCTGGATTTGGAGTCGGCTACTTTTACAGTGTGGGTTCTATCAGTAAGCCAGTTAGCAACCCATTGGGTGATGTAGGGATTATTGCCCAGCTTAGTAAGTTTATCTATGATTCCAGAGTGGGGGATGGTGTCAAAGGCCTTGGCAAGGTCTAGATAGTCTGTGTGGACCACCTTACCCTTGTCCATGGCTCTGGAGACTGATTCAAAGAAGTCAATCAGGTTCAGGAGACAAGATCGGCCCTTCACGAACCCAAACTTGGTGGGGTCCAGTGTTTGAAGGTTGCCAACGTCTTTGTTTATAAGTTCCATAATAATATGCTCCATGGCCTTGCAGATAAGGCTCATCAGACTGATGGGATGGTAGTTTCCAGGATCCAAGGGGGATCCCCCCTTGTGGAGTGGGATAACTGTAGCTCTGCGCCACTCAGTGGGCATGAAACCTGAGGTGAGGCTATGATTAAACATGACTTGGGTGAGGTGCCAGTTCATATTGTAGTTCATGTAGTACACAGCCCGGGATGTCATCTGGTCCCATGGATGTTGTATTCTTAGCTTTGAAGAGTGCGTTTTTTACCTATGTGGCCGTTATTATCGGAATTTGGAAATCTTCCGGTATTGAGATGGGCCATTTAGGGGGTAAGAGGGGGGTGAAGCTGGCACTGAATCGATTTGCCAGGATATTGGCAATATCCTTGGGATCAGTATATTTAATGCCATTCTGTTTTAGCTCAGAGCAGATCTGAGCATTGCCATTTAGATTATTGACATAGTTATAGAATGCCTTGTGGTTGTCTTTGGAATCTTTGGCAATTTTATTTTTGTAACTAGCTTTGGAGGATTTTATGAGGGATCTCAGTTTCTTACTGAGGCTAGTAAGGGAGTTTTTTGCACCCTGGGAATTTCCTCTTTTCTGCAACAGTATCTTCCTTTTGTTATAAAGTTTGTTTATGGCAGGGGACCACCAGATTGGCTTCCTTTTTTGGATGAGAGCATCTTGGTTCTATTTGGGATAGCACAATTCATGCATGAGTGGATGTGCTCGTACAGTGCCTTAGTGTAGGATTCAGCAGTTGAACTTTCAGTTCCCGTCTGCATAGGTGTCATGAAGTTTGTCACTTCTGACTTGAGTAGCATGAAGTTGGCTTTGGAGATGTTTTTTATGGAGGTTTCCTTACTGGGGGGTGGAGGTGGGATGTGGATGTTAAGGGTGATTAGCTTATGGTCAGACCTGACTAACGAGGGGGTGACCATAGGTGTGGAGCATCGATTTCCCATGTTGGTAATGACCAGGTGTAGGATATTGGAGCACCTGGTGGGACTATGGATTAGTTGATCCATGGCATTTGAATTTATGAATTCCAAGAACCATTGGGCAAAGGTGTTGGTACATGAGTAGTTTTCCCAGTTAATGGCAGGGTAGTTAAAATCACCCAGTATTAGGGTGTTTGGTTCTATCTTAATATTTTCTAGTATGTTTAGAAAGGTGTAGTGAGTATCTTGGGGTATGGTGGGGATCTGTAGCAAGCTACAATTTGGATTGCAGTCTTACCTAGTGTTAATTGCACCTGGAGAATTTCAGATGCATTGTGTTGGGCAACTAGCCCGGTGGTGTGAATATTCTTGGTGAATATTGACACTCCTCTAACTTTAGTGTGAACAACCTTTCCCTCATCCCTGGCCTTGGTGACTGTCTTGAAGAAGTCATCCAGGTTTAGTAGGCATGATCTGCCCTTAACAAAGCCGAACTGGGTCAGGTCAAGTGTTTGGCGGTTCCCAATGTCTTTGTTAATGAGTTCCATGATGATGCGCCCCATAGCCTTGCAGACCAGGCTAGTCAGGCTTATGGGGTGATAGTTACCAAGGTCAGTTGTGTCCCCTCCTTTGTGGAGTGGAATAATCATTGCTGTGCACCATTCTTTGGGCACATAGCCTATGGAGAGGCTGAGGTTGAACAGCGTGTTAAGGTGGGGGGATAGTTCGTTCTGTAGTTCGTGCAAGATGCAGCCTGGGACACCATCTGGCCCCATTGATGCTGTGTTTTTGGCCTTTGACAGGGCTGTTTTCATCTGTGCATCTGTGATTTCCGGGACACTACAGATTTCCGGTATTGTTGTGGGCCCTTTTGGGAGTAAGAGGGGGTGAAGTTTGCACTTAATCTATCTGCCAGGTTGTTGGCAATATCAGTACATTCAGTATATTTTGTGCTATTTTGCACTAGTTCAGTGCATATCTGCAAGTTGCCACTTAGATTCTTAACATAGCCAATTGTTGAAATTGATAATTTTTTCTTTATACTGATGTATGATTCTTGGAGAGGGCAGGATGCTACTCAGGGTCAGGGTCATACCAGCCTGGGCTACATGATCAGAGAGCCTTTCCATGTCTATTTTCATGTAGTCCAGGGTGGTACGTCTCAGGTCATTCACACCAACATGAACAATGACAGAGTTATATTTGTACTTGTTCTGGAGTGACCTGACTGCTTGTGTTATGTGGCGGATTCTGGCTCCTGACAGGTTGCTAACAGTAACCTTCTGCTTGTCCAGCTTAGTGAGTGGGACATCAGTGTGCCTGACAATAGAGTCACCTATTACTAGTGTGTTAGGTATGTTATTTCACCTTAAGGGCTGTGATTGTGCTGCACACTGATTTTGTGTTTTATGTGTTGTCTGGTTTGTGATGGGAGGTGCAGGTTGTTTGGGTGTCTGCTTTGGTGAGGTCGTCTGTTTCTTGGGTGTGGTTTGTATCCTGGGCCTTAGAAACTTGGTAGTTTTTGAAAGAATGGTAGATGTGAAAGAAGCAGTCTGTTTGTGTTGTGAATCGGTAGTGCAAAGTACATCCTTGGAAGCCGGTGCCTGCTCAGCGGCTCCGGACCCATCCAAGGGTGAGACAACAGCAGGATCCTTAGTTGAAGAAGAGTTTTATGGCATACTGGACTCCAAAAGGGTCTCGGTAGCAGCCTGCAAATCCACAGAAGCGGGAATCAGGGGCTGTGAAAAGCACCTCACTGAGGTGAATTGACAACTAGCTTAATGGAAGCATTGTCGGTAGGTTTGGACCTATGAGGTCTGTCTCTGTCTTTATCCTTACGTTTTTTCAGAAGATCTGCTGTCAGCTGGCTTACCAATGCCATATCAGAATTCGAGGACTGTAAGCAAAAATATGTAGCTACAATAAGGGTCTGACAACGTATAGTTCTGACGTTGAACAAAGCACAAAACCGACAGTGGGGGACATCATGGTATGGGCCTAAGCAAGAATGAAAGTCTTGGTGTGGTATTTGCTTTCCACAGATGCGAATTTTTAATTTTTTTGACATCGGTTAGTGCAAGACAAAAGCATCCCCAATGGGGTACTTAGCTTTAGAAGACTGCAGCTTCAATTCGGAAGACGAAACTCAAGTAGTGGTTGACCAGCTCTCGTGCAAACTGCTTCTGATTCGGGTTCCATGGCAAGAAAAACTGATGTAATGGTGTCACCTGCCCCACCTCACACCACTGATGACCTGATGCCAGTCCTAAAGCGACAGCAACCGATGCAGAAACACCAAGCCTCTGGCACTCGGGCCGGCCGAGGGCCACCCCAGCAGGGACAACTCAAATGTGATGACCGCAACAGTGAAACATGATTTTAGAGCACCTCCATGGCTTCTGGGGGCACCGTGGCCACAGACCCCCAACTTAATTCACATATTTCCTTCACATTTATTATAGTGCATTCCTGGAGATTTTGGTTATGTTAAAAGTATGCAGGAAGATATAAAACTGAAGAGTAACGCTGAATGTTTTTCCTTAATCAGGATTATTGTTCAGACCATCATTTAATAAAAAAGGGTGTTTAAAAAACTTTGAAATACAGATCAGATCACTTTAAAATCCCATGGCTTCTGGGGGCCCAGTGGTGTCCAGAACTCTGTATTAATTCATTTATTTCCTCTATAGTTATTACAGTGCATCCCAGTCAGTTAGAATGTGTTGAAAAGGATGCAGAGAAAAGCAAGGCTGAAGAATAAGACTAACTTTTTCCCCTTAATTATGATTTTTTCATGCAAGCATTGGATAAAACACTTTATTTAAAAACTCTAAAGTGCATCTCAGGGCATCTGGGATGCCTTCATGACTTCTTGGGGTCTAATGTCCCTCAGACACTCCTCCTTAATTAACTTACTTCCTCCACAGTTATCAGAGGGGAGTCTTGGCTAGTTAGGATGTGTTGAATGAATGAATACAGGGAAAAAATGAAGAGCAAGAGAAACTGTGAGAAAATGATGAAAAAAGTAATCTGGATGGTGTGGATATGCCAAACTGGTGGGGGGAGGAGCACTGGGCAATGTGCATGGGGGGATAATAGGAAGCAGAGGAGGGGGGGTGCCATGGAACTCTTCGCCTTGGGCACCAGTTCACCTAAGACCGGCCCTGGAGCCAGTATGTGTCAACATGGAATGACATGCTTGACAGTCCAGCTTGTTTCAGTAAGGATGGCCTGCACCTCTTGGTTCAGGGCTTTTTCATACTAGCTTAAGCCTTTACTGCCCCCCAGTGCCCCTTTTATGCCAATTCTAGTTGATGAATATTCCAATGTAACTAATCAGATTGCATTAAGGTGGTACTCCTTAACGCCAGAAATGTAAGCAATAAATTGCCTAATCTTGAAGCACTCCTGCATTTGGATAATATTTGTTTGCTAAGTTACTGAAACATGGTTTAAATGTAAAGAGATCACTTCCTCTATACCAGGGTTTTACTTTTTTCATGCTATCATGCAGATATGGCAACTGTGATAGAGTCTCCATATTTGTCAATGAGCATATTACTCCCAGGCAGGTCCTTAGGTACTCATAAACTGAACTCACTGAACTACAGATTACTGTAGGTAGGACTAATTATCTACCAATTGCTTCTTACAAAATACCTTCAGTGTTCTAAATGATCTTCCTATTAGCAAAACTTTCCTTATTTTGGGTGACTTTAACTAGCTTTCAGTAAACTAGGACACATATACCTCCAATGTAGGATATACCCAACCTAATCTAGATTTAATAAACACAAATTCCCCTGAGCATCTGGTAAATAAGCCTCCTAGAGGGCAAAGCATTGTTGACCTGATTCTTCTTAACATGGCCACCTATCACCTTTGGTATCTCCTTCCCCATTGAAGTCTATATTTGTGACCTTCTCCTTTAAACTCGCAATAGCTCCTACAGCAGAACCCACTGAATGTAAGAACTACAGGCATGCCAAACTCAACCTGCTATTTGATGAAATATAAAAAAATCACTTATGATTGCACATCCCCAGGCTTTAATACAGCAGAAAATTCAACTAAGGAAGTCTACATCCATTTAAAAATGCATTGGGCTAGCAGTCCCTGTGATGACCCTGCACTGGACTAGTAATCAAGAGACTCAATCCTCACCACTGGCAACAGTGGGGGGCATTCATTGAGAGGATGACAAGTACACACACAGTATTTCCAGATACAGCTCTCTGTATCAAGTGCAATTTCCCTTAAGAGCACACAGAGACCACAATCAGTCCAGTGCTGGTTTCTCACTCTTTCTCCAGATCCCCAGTAAGACTCCCCACTGGCACAGCTATAGAGTTGAGTTCTTAGCCAGGATTCCAAGCCAAGACCTCTGACACTCTCTCTGTCCAACCATTACTTCGTGTCCCTGCCCAAGTAGCTGACACACACCCTCTTGGAGATTTGTTTTACACATACACACACAGGTTTACTAGCTATGCCACCTTCTGCCCAGACAATAGTCACCACTGCCACCAGAGCCCCCTATCAGCTACTTTAAGGCCCTTAACCAAGGGTGGGCAATCTTACTGTGTAATATTAATACTAATACAAATGACAGTTGGACCAAGCGCAAGTACTCTTAAAACGTAAATATCTCTACACAGATCAGCCACAATGGAAAGTTTAAATATATTTAATAATAAATAATAAAGGAACAAGACAATACTAAATATAATTCATGGCAACATCAGAGTTCAAAATCACAGTCTCAAATAAATAAAGAAAACATCTAAACTAAAGCTTTACTGTATTCCTGACTATATCTAAGAAAATTACTATTCCCTAGTAACTTGCTATTAGAGCAAGGCAGATGTGGTGAATGTTTTATCTTGGTGTTGTTGTCAAGTCCAAGACATAATGCAGAATGCTCTGTCTCACTAAGAGACTTCTCAAAATAATATGTCAAATATTACTGCTGGGATAGCTTGTAGGATGACATCACTTCTTGCCATCTGGGATCTGACTTCCAGTTCCCAAGCCAAAACCCCCATTGCTAGAAGCTGGCAACATTTAGCATCTACCTGTAAAACTATATAGACAAGGGCTTTTCCTCAGATCTTTGGCAGATGCTGGAAGTCATAAAACAATTCCATTCCTTCATGCTTCAAACGTAGCAATTAGTTCACTGCAAGGATAATACAGACTCTGTGCTTCTAGCTGCATTGGAAACTGTATGGTGTAGCTTATAAAGTAATTTAGTTTCAGATATTTTTTATAAAATTTGCAGGACTGGGGTTACTCTCCTGTATTCCAGTTTCCACTGTTAAAATATATACATTTCAACAGTAACAATAAGCATGTACATTCTGTTCTCTTCCAGTATGGCACAGTGTGGTTACATTCCAAAGAGCACTTTGCAAATACCTTTTCAACACATACATCTGTAATACGCAGTTTGATATACACATGACATACAGTTTTAATACATTTGTAACACAATCATGTTGTATAAAACATTTTGATATTCACCAATGACATATAATTATTTACAAAATTCCAGCTGGCTGTGCTAGCAGTATCTCCTTTTGTCACAGTCCCTACCAGGTATCATGGGAAATTCAGGAAGAAATCACCCTGGTAATCCACCACAATAAATAAACTATAAAATAAAAGAAAGAAACCTTTAAATTATGTAGTAAACCCAAAACCCATTTTCTCAAGGAAAAAATCTAAAAGATTACAACAAAACTGAAAAACTGTATCATATGCACTAAAGAAGCCCATGAACTTATGCTGGGCTCTGAAGTCAAAGACGATTAGAAACCCTTCTTTAACTATCTCAGAAAACCAAAAAAATACCCTACATTATTCAGAAATTATTTATGAGTCCTCCTATTTTGACACAAAATTATATTGTCAATATGCTTGCAAAGAAATTTAGTGCCAGCTTCAATCCCAGAAACTTTTATTCAAACCTCCAAAATATCTGAATCCCTTACTCCTCCAATTATGTTTAAAGATCATTTATGAAAGTTCTAACAAAGACCACAAATGTTTCCTCCATGGGACCTGATAATATACATGTTTTTTTTTTTTTTTTTTAATTAATAGTGTTTAACATGCCCCTGCAAAAGCACTCCTAAAACTGTTTAACTTATGTTTAACTACTGGTTTTGCCCATGATGAAAGGTGCTTAACAGTGGTGATGCCCATCCATAAGGGTGGCCTTACAACTGACCCAGGTAATTGCAAACCTATCGGCCTTACAAGCCTCAACTGCAAAACCATGGAATGAATTATAACTGACCTCATAAATTGTGACATCAAGAATTTTGTTAGATTGACCCCTACAATTTGCTTTCTGAAGGATAGATTCTGTCTATTTAATTTGGTAAATTTATTCAAAAGGGTTACAGTGGCTGTAGATGATGGCTATGCAGTGCACATCTTGTATCTTGACCGGGCTAAGGCCTTTGACATCATTCCCCATACTGGCATCATACAAAAGCAAAATGCTTTAAATATTGACACATATGGGGTAAGATGGATAGCAAACTGGCTGAAAAACAGAACCCATACAGTCAGAGTTTCGGGTGCTTCATTAGAAAGTATGAAAATGACCAATGGTATCTCCCAGGCCTTGGTGCTGGGACATCTTCTTTTGGGTATTTACTTCTCAGTTTTCCAGGCAGATTGCCAAGACCAATGGCTAAGAAAGCCTGCAGACAATTGCAATCTGGAGATTGTTGTTAAGTCACCCTATGACAACCACACCCTCCACAATGGGCTAGTAAAATATTGGTGTGTTAAGAAAGGGCTCAAGTTAAATGCTGAAAAGTGTAGGATTATCACTTTTGATAGTGACTCCATCCTCTCATTATACTGTCTAGACAACACAGTCCAAAAAAGCAACAATGTAGTTAGGGACCTAGGTACTTGGGTTTATACCTTCCTCTCTTTTTGCCATCATGTAATAACTGTTGTCAGGAAATCCTTTTATTTAACCCAGCTAATTGCCAAAGGAATATCATCAAGGTCTAAAGAGGTAATAACTCCCTTGTACTCAGCATTGATTTGACCAATTATCAAGTACAACTCTCCTTTGCAGATATGGCCCTCCTGGAGAAAGGAGGTGCTGCCTGAGGATTGGTACTGGCAAGGTGAGAAAGGTCATAAGACAGTGGCCTTGGAATATCTATGAATCTATATGCAGATGTTCCACTTTACTCAGTTGCATCTATTAAAAAACATCATTTGTGTGTTGTGTATTTCATAACAGTGAAATAGTTATTTAACTGTGTTAGACTAAGAAACACGTCAAAATTAGCCGGTTATCAGGTGCTGAAATATGGATCTGATGTAATTTTCATCCGTACCTCAACAAATGGGTTCAGATCTAATCCTTGGATCCAACTCAGCCATTTTCTAATGATTCTAGGATCTGACTCTTGAACTCCTCCCTTACCAATAATGTCCCTGACCACTACAATATCCCCGATCTTGTTTGCCATTCTTCAAGATGGTTGGGGTTGTGACTGCTTGAGCTCCTTCTGGGGTATTATGAGTGAACAGCTACTTTAGTATTTCTCTAGTACCATTGCTAGTAGTCTGGTCCTTTCAACCCAGGCTTTCCTTCCCAGTTCGAAAGATCCTAGTCTCTAGTTATAAGCCTTCAACTAGGAAAATTAAAAAAAGGTTTTCCTTTTAGGCTCATCAGAGAGAGTTAGATCCCTTTACTGCTCTACTTATAGCTGTTCTAGATTTCTTTGCTGTGATTATCACATCAGAAATAATACTTCTCCTTTAGCATCATCTAAATTATGTAAGGCCTTTCTTAAGGGTTCCTTTCTACTTAGACCTCCAATAAAGGATTCTAGTCCACCTTGGGACCTCACTATGGTTTTGCAGACCTTAGTACTTTCTCCCTTTGAACCATCAGCTAAAGTAGATCTCAAGTTTCTTTCTTGGAAAACTGTTTTTCTGGTGGCTATAACTTCTGCAAGACAAGTATCTGAACTCTAAGCACTATCTTCCATACCACCGTATTTGATATTTCACAAAGACAGAGTTACTTTACACACAAATCCTTCCTTCTTACCAAAAGTTACCTGTGAAACCAATATCAACCAAATCGTTAATCTGCCAGTTTTCTTCCCCAAATTTGTAAACAAAGGAGAGGTCACCCTTCACTTCACAGGACAAAGGAATTTAGGAAAACTGATCAATTATTTGTCTCCTTTACTAGTAAAAAATTGGAAGACCAGTTTCAAAAACTATACTGGCTAAATGGATAACATATTGTATTTCCTATGTTTATTTTTTGAGAGGCATAACCTTACCAAGACAACCAAAAGTGCATTCAACCCGGCTAATGTCTACACATCGAGTGCCTTTTGGTCTAGAGCCTCTATTGATGATATCTGTGCAGTTGCCATTTGGCCTAATACCCATACCTTTATTGTACATTACAAATTGGACATAATTTCCAAAAATAGAGCTGCCTTTGGTTCTGTGGTTCTTTGGAACATCCTTCCATGAGGGCCACCCAAGGTTACCATAGCTGGGGACCCTGTCCCATTCTTTGAGGAACAAATGAAAATGACAACATCAGATAAAGAAGTTATGTACTCACCATACTGTTCTATCTGTGTTGACCATTTTTCTTTCTCATATTCATTCCCCTGTCTGTGACTATGGGATAGACCTGATGGAATTGTTCTTAGGAGCCATAGTTCTGTTTGAGCTCCGGATCCTTCAGCTATCACTTTTCTGCAACAGCATTGTTATTGTATTTTATGATTATAATACATATAATAGAAGCAAACTTGATCTGTGGTATTCTAATGGTCAGGGGCATTATGGTTAAGGGAGGAGTTTGAGAGTCAAATCCTAGAATCTTTAGAAACTGGTCGAGTTGGATCTGAGGATCGGATCTGAACTCACTTGATGAGGAAGAAAGAAAATGGAGAACACAAATGGAATGTTATGGTGAGTACATAACTTCTTTTGTTTCACATATGTACAACTACAATGGGATGCCCATTATTCACTGTCCCTTCCATCTACTGCAGCTCATGATTCATATGTTTGTAAATCACAGACTATATTGTGGATCCTCATTTGCAAACCAGATGCATACCTGGAACACTCCAGGCATGCAGTTCAGCATATTATTTCTTAGTTGAATACTACTATGAATTGTGCAGGGCTTTGTTATAGAGGTATGTATTGTGCGACAGCCCTGAACAGTTACAAAGCATATCTATGAATCCTTGCCCACATATTTAGCTTAATAAATTATTACTGAACAGGAAATATTATTTTACAAAACAACTACAGAATCAGTATTTAAAATGAAATTAAACACATTTTTGCTCCATGTTCCCCAGTTGACCATCAAGCCTCTCTACCCTTCACCCAAATGGCTTACTTATTCCTGTAGGTGGGCACATAGGTTACATTCATTCCTACGTAGCATGAGGGTCAAGTGTTGATAGCAGGCAATCTTCATGTCAGAGAACTGGGAGGGTTACTCTTATAGCCTTTAACCTATTCCCAGTGTGAAAGTCATCTATTTATCAAGAGGAGGCACACTATGGCTGTATGTGAAAGGCATGCTCGCACTTCTATTCATTTTTGTGACAGACATCCCTTCTGCAGCCCCACCACCTTCAAGACAGAGCACATTTAGTGATCTCTGGTTTCCATCAGGGATTCTTCATGGAGCTTTCACAGTGGTCATGTTCTCCCTGGCCCTCTGCCCAAAGAGAGACTGCTTTATCTCTATACGCCAAAAGAGCAGGCATTTTTTTTTTTTTTTTTTTTTTGCAGGTTTTCTAAAGTTCAACATTCTTACACCGATCTGCAAAATACCATGCATGTGACTTTACCCCACAAACAACTGCATGGTACTTGCACATTTCCACCCAAAAGTGACTTTTTGAACAGAGAGCATTGCTCACAGCAGCAAAACCACTTTTTAAGGCAGAGTTGCATAATGACAGTTTAGTCTTCCTGATACAGACTCAGAAGGAGACAAACCTCTCAACCTCTTACAGCAAGAACTCTGGACAAAGCCATACATAATGGGGGGACACAGGCCCAAAAATAGGGACAATTTTTAAATCTTGCTCTTACAAACTTAGAAAGTTGGTAGCTTTCCATTAACATACATTTTCTGAAGGGAATGAAGTCTGAATTTCAAATATGTCATTATTTTCTGACAGCAGTCCTCAATGATTTGCCAGAAAACCACAATTTTATGAGAAATAGAGTAAAAATATGAGGCATAAATCTGGACATTCTGCAGAAATCTATACAGTCGAGAGGTATGGAAGGATAATACTTTGAAAGACTGCTGTTGTAATAGCAACTGACTACAGTGAAACATATTTTAATCTTTAGCTGTCCTAGAAAGTCAATAACAAGGGCTGCCTTTTCTTTTACATGAAGCAAAAACGGTCTTGTAGCAGAATATTTGTTAAACCCTAAGTACTCTGCAAACTTCGAGTAACTGACATGGGTTCTGTTTTACAAAAAAACAGAGATCAAGTTGTGCTTTTTCTCTTAACAGTTTGGTTTTTCACTCACCTGATTTTCATTGTGGATGTGAATGTGAAATTGGCCCATTTACACACCTGACATTATACATTGTTCTTGAGAGGTGAATTAAAACAATAGCTGCTTGTTCTCGTGTTACAATATGTACTGGTTATAAATGGTGAAAAACATCGGAGACTGAAATAACAAAAAAAAAAAAAATGATAAATTTAAAATTATGAGGCATACCAAGATTCCCATTTAATCTGCCCCCCCCCCACACACACACACACATTTTTAGCATTTACATTTTGTTGAACTGTCCAAACTTGAATCACTTTGGTGACATTTATTTGTGTATTTACTTTATTTATTTTATGAATTATTATCCAGGTAAGTGGACTGCTCTAGTTAGGGTTATGCTTCCTTTTTTTTCCTTCAAACATAAGGAAAATCATCCCTTAGATCCCAGTTTCAATTAACAATTCTTTGCAAAGCATCAGCAAGAATTACTTTCATGAATAACATCATTAGCCAAATATAAAAACAAATAGGAATAGAAACAGAAAGCTGTACATGAAAAGGAATGAGGCAATTATCATAAAAATAAAACGAAGTAAATCTATGGCATGAACATTCTTGGATGCCTTTTTGTACCATAATCTAACTTTCATTTATAGTCCTAGCCAAACATCTGTGTTATAACTAAGCTAGAAAATAAGCCTTTATGGCAAGCCACAACTTTTGGGAACAATATAAAAAAAGAAACAAAATTGTTGATACCTAGAAAAAATATACATTTATCACTATGTAAACTGCTAATCTTTAACTGACAATTCAACAAATTTAGTTCTTATGTTATGCATTAATGTGTTCATATTCATTGCCAAAAATATTATTAAGTCTTCTCACCATATCAGATTAAGAACAATATGTAAAATAATGTTTACAGTGTTTTGCTAAAACAATAACTGTCAATGACCGAATTATTTATAGGTTTTAGTACTATAAGTTCCCAGTTTCATAAAAAATACACTTAAAGTTTTGCTCATACCTCTAAACTGTAAATATTTTCACAGAATGTCCAGATTTTATTCTCATATTTTGTTTTATTTTTCATAAAATTGTGGTTTTCTGGCAAATCATTAAAGATTGAAGTCAGAAAATAATGACAGTCATTTGAGTTTCAAACTCCATACCCTTCAGAAGATTTGTGCTAATACAAAACCTATTTTTGCATGAGCAATTTTTAAAAATTGTCCCTGTTTTTGTGCTTTTGACCTCCCCCCATTATTTATGGCTTTGTCCAAATTTTTTTGCTCTAAGAGGTTGAGAGGTGTAACTGCATGGATTAGCTAATAAAATAGTAGGATTGCAAATAAATTTGTTTGTCATTGTTTAAATATTAAACCAACTATCATAGCGGTGGTTCAATTGAAAGGCAAAGGAAAATCAAAGTCAGTTTAGATGCTTGCCTTCCTGTATCCATTAATTTCAGATTTATAGTTAAACATTAGAGATAATATGATACAGTAAGATTTGTAATAACCCACCAGTAGTGTGAATGACATAATGAGAAGTTAAATGGACAAAGTTCAAGGACTAAAATGTAGCCTTCTTCTAAATTGAAATATCTCTCATTTAGCTATACAGCTGTTTGCACATCCCTTTCAGTTTGACAATTATAACAACCCATTGTTCCAGTTCTTTGTATTTGTCACTGTCAGCATTTTTAATTGTACTGAAATTTTAGTTTTGTATAAGTCAGCCAGCCAGAAAATGCCGGCATATTATGTTCTGCTATTAAAGTCACCACTGAAGTATCAAAGTTTGTGAAACATCTGAGTCATTTTGAAAACTGATCTATTGGAATAATACGTTGTTGATTAGTGCAGTGTATGATTTTTCATTTTTATTGATGATTATATAATGTTTTAAATGAATTTTATATTATAACAAACAACATACAAATAAAGAGTTATGGTATACTTTACCTTAAAGTAATCTGGCAGTTAGTTCCGATTAAGGTTGCAAGCTAATACATAGCTTCATCCAGCAGTCCTAGGTTTGATTCTTTCAATTTCCATTTGCCAGCATTGTAAGTGTGAGAGTGTAACCAGATAGTTTTCATTCTTGAGTTTCCACTGTAAATGGGCATCAGCTCATTTGGACATTGTATTAGCAAAGGACATATACAGAAAATGCTGTAACCAATAAGTGGAGGATATACATCCTTGACTTGCTTTGCAGAAGGGATTGCTTTTTAAAACAATATTTGTGATCTGTTTATAACTTAAATAGGTAGGCAAGACTATATTTATTACCAAACCTTCTTACTCCTTCAGACTTCCAATGGTTTCCTATACTATAGGACACCTGTGCAAAGCATCACTGACTCCATATAAGAATTAGACTTCTATAGGTTCATATGTTTATACTAGGTTAATGACCTCCAGGGTCTTTACAAGCCTAGCCATGCAACCCAACTCAGCTTTGTCCTGAAGTTCCTTGGACACCTTTATGGTGGGGTATGTTATTAAGGAGGTCGCTAAGGGTTATGTGTTGGGGATTAATTTACTTATTGCTGACCTCTGTCCATCAGAGGTATGGGGTCCAGACTTGGGGGGGGGGGTGAATTTGCAATTTTCCATTGAATGATCAAGGTTTCATTTGACTAAGATTGGGCTGAACTCTGCTTCACGTAGATGGGGAGCTTATTCCATAGTGAAGGGGACCTTTGAGGCACATATCAGTCTCTCCTGCATGTTCCATTTATGTTGCAGGCAAAGTTTAGGTTTTAGGATCTAAAATTTCTGGTGTTGTTTGTTTTGTGGATTGCAAGAGATCCATCACAGCTGGAAATGAGGATGCCTTATGTGGGACACTGAGTACAGAGATAGGGCTTTAAGGTGATCTGTGCATGCGTGCCTGTTTAGGTACATGCCAAAGGTGCACTGTAGTGAATGATGAGTCTGATAAGGGCTGAGTCGTGTGGTACTATTACGTCCTTGGACCTGGATGCCATACACTTGCTTATGATTTGAGCAATATAGTGTGATTTTCTTACTATCTTGACTGTGTCTTGGTCGAAGGCCATATTACTGTCTACGTATGTGCCCAGATTCCTAACTATTGTTTCAGCTCTTAGAGATGTTTTATTGATGGAGTAATTAGCTTGGGTGGGTGGTTTCTCAAAAGGCACTATAATGCATTTCTTTGCATTTAGTTTTAATCCATGGTTTTAGTACCAACCTTTTGTTTGTGTTAGACCTTCTTGTAGAATGCTGGTGTTTTCGTGGGTGGAATTTTTGATAGCTCCCAGTTTAGAGTCATTTGCGAACTTGGTGCACCAAAGGCCTTGGATAATAGTCTTAACTTCTGAGAAGTAGATACCAAACAGGAGTGGGCTCAACACACATCTCTGGGGTAGTCCACTGGTAACCAGTCTCCTGGTGAAGGTAGTATCACCAATACAGACTTCTTGGGTCTTATCTGTGAGCCATCCAGCAATCCAGCATGTTATGTAGGGATTTATGCCTAGTTTTGAGTTTGTCAACAATACCTAAGTGGGGTATTGCATGGAACTTGTTGGCCAGTTCAAGGTAGGCTGTATGCACTGTTTTTCCCTCACCCATAGCTTTGGTGACCCTCTTGAAGACGTCTACCAGGTTTAGAGGGTAAGACCTTCCTTAGACAAAGCCATACTGGGATGGTTCCAGTGTCTGTAGGTTGCCAGTGTCCGAATTGATCATTTACATGATAATTCATTCCATGGCTTTGCATCTTGGACTTGTCAGACTTATGGGTCCGCAGTTCCTGGGATTGGTTGATTGTCCACCCTTTTGAAGAAGGATGACCACTAAAACCCTCCATTCACCTAGCATCTAACTTGTTTTGAGGCTGTAGTTCAATAGTGCCTTAAGAGGTCCTGCTAGGTCTTGTTTTAAGATATCTAGGAGGCAGCCATGGATGTTGTCTGGGCCCATTGAAGCTGTGTTTTTGGCCTTAGCGAGTGCCAACAGGCTCTGTCCCCTGTTGATAGTTGGGGAGATATGCTAGAAAGGATTTCACAGGGGGTAGTGGGAGAGTAGGGTGTGAAGGTACAGCTAACTGTATCAGCCAGAATATTCACTGTCACCTTGGTCAGTGAAGGTTGTGCCTTTTGCATCAGTTCTGAACAGTGCTGATTGTTACTTTTAAAGTTCCTACCATAGCTGAAAAAAAGTCTTGTGACTGTCCTTAGCCTGGGAGGCTGTCCTGATCTCATAACAGGACTTTTTGGATTTTATTAGACCTCTTAGTTTCTGGTTTATTTGAATCAGAGACCTCTTGTCCATATGAGACTTACTCTTTCTAATTTTGGGCATGACCTTTTTCTTTTGTTGTATACCCTGTTAGGTACATCAGCCTCAATGCAGCTATTTACATGTCTGTACAGGGTTTCTGTAAGTAATTCTGCATACATAGTTGTATTCTCGGAGATTGGGGGAGCCATGAATTTTGACAAACTTTTGCTTATTAGGATGCAGTTTGCCAGTTTGCTTTAGAATAGTTCCTAACTGTTACAGGTTTAGTTTGGTTTTTCAGGTTGATTTTTATTTTGAAGGAGACACTTTAGGAGGACATTATGGGGGGGGGGGGGTCAATGCTCTCCCATGTTGGTAAGTTCAGTTTGCAATATGTTTGATTCTCTCGTTGAAAGTGTGCACAATCTAGTCCAGGTTGTTTGTATCGATATGGTAAAGAAAACATTGTGCCTGTGAATTAGATGAAGTCTACATTTCCAAGTCTATAAAGGGGTAGTTAACATCTCCCTGACTAGCATATTTGTTTAGATGGTGAGTGCCTCTGGTAGGTCTAGGTAAGACTTGTGAGCTTTGTGGGTCATGGAGGGTGACCTATAGCTGGCAGGAATATAATAAGGATCCGTATCTACAGAGGCTTGGATGTGGATGAACTCCAGGCCATTATCATGTTTAACCAACCTGGACTTGTATTTGTTGCTGACATAGATCAAGAAACCTAGAGCTTTAGCCATTGCCTGCGCTGCTAAATGTATGAAACCCACTGCAGCCTTGCACTGCCAGAGTACTTTCTGTGGCTTTAACCCGAGTCTCAGTAACAGTACAGATGTCTACATTCTCCAGTGTGAGGAGATCTCAGTGAATTTTCCAGTTTTTGACAAAAAAAAAAAAAAACAGATTATTCAATTGCAAGCAAAATGGACAAATTATGGTATCAAAAGAAGGATGAGCAATGAAAAATCATTCAGCTGGTTTCTCTGTCACTAAAGGGAAGAGTTACCTTAGATTATGTTAAGTTGAAGGGTGCAAGTGGCAGTGCAGTAAGATAAGAGGGCTTTTTCCAGAAAGAAAACTTACGTTGGTCATTCTGCTTATCACATTATTCTATCAAGTGATACTGCTATTTGTTGTTTTGCTTTCTGTCAGCTAACCTAAACCTTACTGGACTGAATTCCTGTATAAAGATTTATGAAAAAATAAAATTCCCAGACAATCCCCAAACAAGGGTCGCCTTTTTCCTTTCCTGCTGAGTTGTTATAAAAAAGTAAAAATTTAGTGGCATTCAGAAGCCATGTAGCTGAAAAGCATGTGTATATTTTTCCTAAGGGATCATTTCTGTATTTCCCGTATGCATCCTTCAAAAAAGATTTAAAGTATTAAACAGTCAAGGTGCTTAATTACCAGTGCCTTTTTGATATATTTTGCCTGTAAGGTTTTTCTCTGTAACCAATTTATTTCTTCTTTTGTCCCTTTGTGTTCAAACCAAAATCAACTTGGCACTGTCTTAGAAACACAAGCATATCCTGAATTACAAGACAGAAAAAAGAGATGTCAGATAATAGGTTTATAGATTAGTACTAGGCTAACTGTCCTTATGGACTATTTTAAGCCTAGCCAATTACCCCATATGAGAATCAAACCCTGCACTTTGGGTCTGTAAGGTAAACACCTTATCCATTATGTCAATGTTCCATAAGATTAAAGCTCATGAAAATCCAATAATCCCTCCCATAACCTTGATTCAGAAAGGAATAAGTGTATGCTCACTAAGACACTGTATAACATAAACAGCCCATAATTAGTACTATTCTTTTATTTGTAGAATAATATTTATTTCCCTTGAGTTATGACACCTAGGGAAGGTTTGTGCATCATTATCATACTTATCTTTATTATAAACAAGTTATAAGGCTGTATTTGAGTTTACACCTGAGAAAGAGTAGATTGTCAAAGACATATTCTTTCATGTGGTTTAACATTAACTAGTATGCAGCTTGGAAGTGGAAGACATGATAGTAACAAGGAAGCTGGACATCCTCTGTATGCATGACACAATATGGAAGAGCAGTGCAGCAAAGCCATTTGATGTGAGATCCTGAGTCTGCTACTCAGGGAGAAGACAGACTAAAAATGGTAAGGGAACTGTTGTGAGAAAGAGGCTTCAGAAGACAGTGAGGAATGTCATCAGAATTAGTGACAGACCCATGGCACTCAGATACCATTGTAAGGAGAGGGCACTGTTCTTGATCTCAGTGTGTGCTATACAACAGGAATGTGATAGCAAGGGAAAGAGTATTTAGGCATCCGTTACAGGACCTACTAGATAATGCCGGGTAACATGACTTGGTGTCAATAAAGGGAATCTGAAAGCACAAATCAGGTAAACAGAACAGGGTTTAAGGAATGCTGGGGTCCATAATATGGGTGGAGAAATAGCAATAAAGAAAGAGAGACCATTCTAGACTTCTATCTAGAAAATGGCTTGGTTGTGGTCAACATGATTCAGCAAAACATATAGTCACAAGATCACATACAAGAGTGGCCAACACACAACTTAGGTAGATTTCCTCCTAGTGAGGAAATGGTATAGGGGTAGGATCAGTAATTGCAAAGTCATCCCCTGTGGTACAGTCAGCCAACAGCATAAACCACTGGATTCCACAATCAGTTCCAAGCAATATTCAGAGAAGGCTCTGAAGTCAACAGAGAATAACCTGTAGACCTGGAAGCTGACTGGACAGAAAGAACAAGAGTTCAAGGAAAGACTCAGGGCTCAAGCATCTCAGGAAGAAGAACAAACAGGTGGAGTTGGAGACGAATGGCAGTGCCTCAAAATATCATGTGTGAGGAAAGCAGAACAGGTATGTGGTCAAGCCAGGTTTGGAAATAACGTATGTAAGGAAAGTTGGTGGTGGAATGCAGAAATCCAGGAAGTAATCAAAAGAAAGGAGTGCAGAAAAAAAGTGGAAGATAGAAAAGATGGCCCAGGTTAAGAAGAAAAACTGGTTGGCTAAAAGGCTAAGAGACGAACCATCTTTTGAAAAAGGACTCAACAGATGACACAAAGAAATTCTATCAGGTTACAAGGTAAATAAAAAAATAAAGACTATAGTTACACACACCCTTCATAACAGATGCCAGAAACAACTTGCTCACCAGTCCACATGACATCAAAGGCAGAGGGTAGGAGTACTTCCAGCAGCTTCAGACTGAAGAAAACTGCAACAGAAGTTGTACTGTCCAAGACACAGTGTAAGATGAAAGAAGAGCCACCCTAGAAAAAGTAAGAACAGCACTAAGGAAAATGAATTTAGAGAAAGCAGCAGGTGCATATGAGATCACAAGAGATATGATCAAGATGTTGGGTGAGACAAGGGAGAAATGGTTCAAGGGTGTGCTCATAGCAGTATGGAGGGAAATGTGTCTGTTAGATAACTGCAGACTAGGAATTCTAGTGCCATTGTACAAGAACAAAGGATACATTCACAATTGTGGGCAGTATAGAGTTATCAAAGTCCTGTCACACTGCATGAAAGTTCTGGAGAAGGTAATTGATAAATGAATATCCAGAGTAGTGGAATGTAAGATGGAAAATGAACAGTTTGGATTCAGATTAAGATGTAGCACAATTGACCCAATGTTTACAGTGAGTCAAATAGCTGAGAAGAAGTTAGAGATGAGGAAAGAGTCCTGCTGTGTATTTCCTGAGTTAGAAAAATCTTATGACAAAGGTCCAAAGAAAGATGATTTTGGTGGTCCTGTGATTATTCAAAGTCCCAGAAACTTTGGCAGAATTAGTGCAGGCTATGTACATGCACCCAATGACACAAGTTTAAACAGTGTTTGGATTCACAGAGGGTTTCCAAGTGGGAGTGAGTATGCATTAGGGTTCAGCACTGAGCCCACTATTGTTCATAGATGGACTATATTAACAAACAAGTCAGAGTGAAAAGATCGACAAAGCTGTTGTATGCAGACACTCGGGCATTACATGCAGATGCTGAATAAGAACTTCAGCAAATGATAGGGTTATGGAATGCAAACTTAAGCCACATGGGATGAAACAGAGTACAGATAAGACAGAAGTCATGGACAGTAGAGCAGCTAGAGCAGGGCGAGAGGGGCAACAGTCCTGTATGCAAAGTGTTGGGGGGGCATTATTAGCTGATCCTGATCTCTCTTAAATGTGATACTGCCTTTATAAGTCAATATTGCATTTACAGTGAAACCTGAGCACTGTAGTACTCCATGGATGGTCTAAACTGCAGTAAAGTACATTGTAGAAGCAGTTTATTACAGTTTAAAAGTGAAAAAAAAAATGTAACCAAAACTTGACCACTTGTAGTGTTCTCTGCAGGCAGGATATAAACTGTAGGAACAACAAGTGGTTTGCTACAGTTTAAAAGAACATTTTATTTAAACAAAACATGAGCACAGTAGGACTTTGTGGAGGAAGGATATAAACTGTAGCAACTGTTTGCTACATTTGTAGTAAGCAGTTTGCTCTAGTTTAAAAGAAGAAATGAGTCAAGAATGGGACAGAGAAACGAGACCTGAATAGCTGAGCAGGAGGGGGAGGGGGTATGTCATGCATCTGGCCGCATGCTTCATGTGCCAGTAGAAGGAAAGTCCATTTTTTAATGGAAGAGCTGGGTTCAGGGGGTGGTGATGGACCTGACCATAATAGCAATCAGCATTTTTTTTTTCTCTGAGGAGGTGTAACTCTAACTGTAATAAGCCGATATCTGCAATGCAGTGGCTGGCCTATTACAGTGAAGTGCTGTTTTCTTTTCTTTTTTTTTTTTTTTGCTCTTCAGTGGTAGAGTTGGGGGCATGGATTTAATTGTAATAAGCAGATCACTACAATGCAGTAATTTGTTCACAATAGTAAGGTGCATTTTTTAATCATTTTGAACCAACTTCACTTCTCGTCATGGCAACAAATGGGGAAAGTAGAAGAAGCTGAGGCAGAGGAGGAAAATAGTGCAACAGTTTAACATCTTCAATTACCTGAGCGGAGTGGTTGAGGAGAAGACAGTCTGAATGAGGAAGTCAGAGCTAGAATAAGAGGACCTGCTACCAACTGATACATTATCAGGGGTAGTGTGTGACAAAAAATGACAAAGAAGGTGAAAAGGGCAGTGTACAAAATAAGTGGTGTGACCACTATTACTATATAGTACACGAACCTGGGCAAATGAGTGGTGTGACCAGTATTACTATACAGTACAGGAATCTTGGCAAACGTGTTTTGTGACCAGTATTACTACACAGTACAGGAATCTGGGCAAATGAGAGGTGTGACCAATATTCCTATACAGTACAGGAATCTGGGCAAATGAGTGGTGTGACCAGTATTAGTATACAGTACAGGAACCTGGGCTAACATGTGGTGTGACCAGTATTACTATACAGTACAGCAACCTGGGGAAAAGAGCTGTGTGACCAGTATTACTATACTGTACAGGAACCTGGGCAAACATGTGGTGTGACCAGAATTAGTATACTGTATGGGAATCTGGGCAAATGAGTGGTGTGACCAGTATTACTATATAGTACATGAACCTGTGCAAATGAGTGGTGTGACCAGTATTACTTTACAGTACAGGAACCTGGGCAAACGTGTGGTGTGACCAGTATTAGTATACAGTACAGGAACCTGGGCAAACGTGTGGTGTGACCAGAATTAGTATACTGTATGGGAATCTGGGCAAATGAGTGGTGTGACCAGTATTACTATACAGTACAGAAACCTGGGCAAATGTGTGGTGTGACCAGTATTACTTTACAGTACAGGAACCTGGGCAAACATGTGGTGTGACCATTATTAGTATACAGTACAGGAACCTGGGCAAACGTGTGATGTGACCAGTACTAGTATACAGTACAGGAGCCTGGGCAAACTTGTGGTGCAACCAGTATTAATATACAGTACAAGAACCTGGGCAAATGAGTGGTGTGACCAGTATTACTATATAGTACAGGAACCTGGGCAAACATGTGGTGTGACCAGTATTAATATACAGTGCAGGAACCTGGGCAAATGTGTGGTGTGATCAGTATTAGTATAAAGTACAGGAATCTGGGCAAATGAGTGGTGTGACCAGTATTACTATATAGTACAGGAACCTGGGCAAATGAGTGGTGTGACCAGTATTACTATACAGTACAGGAACCTGGGCAAACATGTGGTGTGACCAGTATTAGTATACAGTACAGGAATCTGGGGAAATGAGTGGTGTGACCATTATTACTATACAGTACAGGGAACTGGGCAGCTGAGTGGTGTGACCAGTATTACTATACAGTACAGTAACCTTGGCAAATAAGTGGTATGACCAGTATTACTATACAGTACAGTAACCTTGGCAAATAAGTGGTGTGACCAGTATTACTATACAGTATAGGAACCAGGGCAAATGTGTGGTGTGAACAGTATTGCAATACAGTACAGGAATCTGGGCAAATGTGTTGTGTGACCAGTATTACAATATAGTACAAGAACCTGGGCAAATGAGTGGTGTGACCAGTATTACTATACAGTGCAGGAACCTGGGCAAATGAGTGATGTGACCAGTATTACTATACAGTACAGGAACCTGGGCAGACGTGTGGTGTGACCAGTATTAGTATACAGTACAGGAACCTGGACAGATGTGTGGTGTGATCAGTATTACAATAGATTACAGGAATCTGGGCAAATGAGTGGTGTGACCAGTATTACTATACAGTACAAGAACCTGGGCAAACATGTGGTGTGACCAGTATTACTATACAGTACAGGAATCTGGGCAAATGTGTGGTGTGACCAGTATTACTATACAGTACAGGAATCTGGGCAAATGAGCGGTGTGACCAGTATTAGTATATAGTACAGGTACCTGGGCAAATGAGTGGTGTGACCAATATTACTATGCAGTACATGAACCTGGACAAATGAGTGGTGTGACCAGTATTACTGTACAGTACAGGAACCTGGGCAAATGTGTGGTGTGATCAGTATTAGTACACAGTACAGGAATCTGGGCAAATGAGTGGTGTGACCAGCATTACAATACAGTACAGGAACCTGGGCAAATGAATGGTGTGATCAGTATTACTATGCAGTACAGGTACCTGGGCTAAGGTGTGGTGTAATCAGTATTACTATACAGTACAGTAACCTGGAGAAAAGAGTGGTGTGACCAATATTACTATACAGTAGAGGAACCTGGGCAAATGAGTGGTGTGACCAGTATTACTATACAGTACAAGAACCTGGGCAAACGTGTGGTGTGACCAGTATTAGTATACAGTACAGGAATCTGGGCAAATGAGTGGTGTGACCAGTATTACTATATGGTACTGAAACTTGGGCAAATGAGTGGTGTGACCAGTATTACTATACAGTACAGGAACCTGGGCAATCGTGTGGTGTTACCAGTATTACTATATAGTACTCTAACCTTGGCAAATGAGTGGTCTGACCAGTATTACTATATAGTACAGGAACCTGGGCAAATGTGTGGTATGACCAGTATTACTATACAGTACATGAACATGTGCAAATGTGTGGTGTGACCAGTATTACTATACAGTAGAGCAACCAGGGCAAACGTTTGGTGTGACCAGTATAAGTATATAGTACAGGAATCTGGGCAAACGTGTGGTGTGACCAGTATTACTATACAGTACAGGAACCTGGGCAAAAGTGTGGTGTGACCAGTATTTGTATACAGTACAGGAACCTGGGCAAAAGTGTGGTGTGACCAGTATTAGTATAGAGTAAAGGAACCTGGGCAAACGTGTGGTGTGACCAGTGCTAGTATATAATTCAGGAACCTGGGCAAATGTGTGGTGTGACCAGTATTACTATACAGTACAGGAATCTGGCCAAAATGAGTGGTGTGACCAGTATTAATATACAATACAGCAACCTGGGTAAACGTGTGATGTGACCAGTATTAGTATACAGTACAGGAATCTGGGCAAATGAGTGGTGTGACCAGTATTACTATATAGTACAGGAACCTCGGCAAATGAGTGGTGTGACCAGTATTACTATACAGTACAGGAACTTGGGCAAACGTGTGATGTGACCAGTATTACTATATCATACAGGAATCTGGGCAAATGAGTGGCGTGTCCAGTATTATTATCCAGTACAGTAACCTGGGCAAATGAGTGCTGTGACCAGTATTACTCTACAGTACAGGAGCCTGGGAAAACATGTGGTATGACCAGTATTAGTATACTGTATGGGAATCTGGGCAAATGAGTGGTGTGACCAATATTATTATACAGTACATTAACCTGGCAAATGAGTTGTGTGATCAGTACTACTATACAGTACAAGAACCTGGGAAAACATGTGGTGTGACCAATATTAGATGAGTGGTGTTACCAGAATTACTATTCAGTACAGGAACCTGGGCAAATGAGTGGTATGACCAGTATTACTATACAGTACAGGAACCTGGGCAAATGAGTGGTGTGACCAGTATTACTTTATAGTAGAGGAACCTGGGAAAACATGTGGTATGACCAGTATTAGTATACAGTACAGGAATCTAGACAAATGAGTGTTGTGGCCAGTATTACTATACAGTACAGGAACTTGGGCAAATTTGTGGTGTGTCCAGTATTAGTATACAGTATAGGAATCTGGGCAAATGGGTGGTGTGACCGTATTACTATACAGTACAGGAACCTGGGCAAACGTGTGGTGTGACCAATATTAGTATATAGTACAGGAATATGGGCAAATGAGTGGTTTGACCAGTATTACTATGCAGTACAGGAACCTGGGCAAACGTGGTGTGACCAGTATTAATATACAGTACAGGAACCTTGGCAAATGTGTGGTGTGGTCAGTATTAGTATACAGTACAGGAATCTGGGCAAACTTTTGATGTGACCAGTATTAGTATACAGTACAGGAATTTGGTCAAATGAGTGATGTGAGCAGTATTACTATACAGTACACGAACCTGGGCAAATGAGTGGTGTGACCAGTATTACTATACAGTAAAGGAACCCGTGCAAATGTATGGTGTGACCACTATTAGTATACAGTACAGGAATCTGGGCAAATGAGTGGTGTGAACATTATTACTGTTCAGTACAGGAACCTGGGCAAATGAGTGGTGTGACCAGTATTACTATACACTACAGGAACCTGGGCAAATGAGTGGTGTGACCAGTATTACTATATAGTACAGGAACTTGGGCAAATGTGTGGTGTGACTAGTATTACTATACAGTACAGGAACCTGGGAAAATTAGTGGTATGTCTAGTATTACTATACAGTACAGGAACCTGGGCAAACGTGTTTTGTGACCAGTATTATTATATAGTAAAGCAACATTTGCAAATGATTGGTGTGACCAGTATTACTATACAGTACAGGAATCTGGGCAAATGAGTGGTGTGACCAGTATTACTATACAGTACAGGAACCTGGACAAACGATTGGTGTGACCAGTATTACTCTACAGTACAGGAACCTGGGCAAATGTGTGGTGTGACCAGTATTAGTATACAGTATAGGAATCTGGGCAAATTAGTGGTGTTACCAGTATTACTATACAGTACAGGAACCTGGGAAAATGAGTAGTGTGACCAGTATTACTTTATAGTACAGGAACCTGGGCCAACGTGTGGTGTGACCAGTATTAGTATATAGTACAGGAATCTAGGCAAATGAGTGGTGTGGCCAGTATTACTATACAGTACAGGAACCTGGGCAAATATGTGGTGTGTCCAGTATTAGTATACATTATAAGAATCTGGGCAAATGAGTGGTGTGACCAGTATTAATATGCAGTACAGGAGCCTGGGCAAACATGTGGTGTGACCAGTATTAGTATAAAGTACAGGAATTTGGGCAAATGAGTGGTGTGACCAGTATTACTATACAGTACAGGGACCTGGACAAATGAGTGGTGTGACCAGTATTACTATGCAGTACAGGAACCTGGGCAAACATGTGGTGTGACCAGTATTAATATGCAGTACAGGAACCTTGGCAAATGTGTGGTGTGGTCAGTATTAGTGTACAGTACAGGAATCTGGGCAAAAGAGTGGCATGACCAGTATTACTATATAGTACAGGAACCTGGGCAAATGAGTGGTGTGACCAGTATTACTATACAGTACAGGCACCTGGGCAAACATGTAGTGTGACCAGTATTAGTATACAGTACAGGAATCTGGGCAAATGAGTGGTATGAGCAGTATTACTATACAGTACACAAACCTGGGCAAATGAGTGGTGTGACCAGTATTACTATACAGTACAGGAACCTGGGCAAATGTGTGGTGTGACCAGTATTAGTATACAGTACAGGAATCTGGGCAAATGAGTGGTGTGACCAGTATTAATATACAATACAGCAACCTGGGTAAACGTGTGGTGTGACCATTATTACTGTTCAGTACAGGAACCTCGGCAAATGAGTGGTGTGGCCAGTATTACTATATGGTACATGAACCTGGGCAAATGAGTGGCGTGACCTATATTACTATACATTACAGGAACCTGGGCAAATGTGTGGTGTGACCAGTATTACTATACAGTACAGGAACCTGGGCAAATGAGTGGTGTAACCAGTAATACTATACAGTACAGGAACCTGGGGAAACGTGTTTTGTGACCAGTATTTTTATATAGTACAGTAACCTTTGCAAATGAGTGGTGTGACCAGTATTATTATACAGTACAGGAATCTGGGCAAATGAGTGGTGTGACCAGTATTACTATGTCATACAGGAACCTGGGCAAATGAGTGGTGTGTCCAGTATTATTATACAGTACAGTAACCTGGGCAAATGAGTAGTGTGACCAGTATTAGTATACAGTATGGGAATCTGGGCAATGAGTGGTGTGACCAGTATTATTATACAGTACATGAACCTGGCAAATGAGTGGTGTGACCAGTACTACTATACAGTACAAGAACCTGGGCAAATATGTGGTGTGACCAGTATTAGTATACAGTATAGGAATCTGGGCAAATGAGTGGTGTTACCAGAATTACTATTCAGTACAGGAACCTGGGCAAATGAGTGTTGTGACCAGTATTACTTTATAGTACAGGAACCTGGGAAAACGTGTGATGTGACCAGTATTAGTATAGAGTACAGGAATCTAGACAAATGAGTGGTATGGCCAGTATTACTATACAGTACAGGAACCTGGGCAAATGTGTGGTGTGTCCAGTATTAGTATACAGTATAGGAATCTGGGCAAATGCGTGGTGTGACCAGTTTTACTATACAGTACAGGAACCTGGGCAAATGTGTGGTGTGACCAATATTAGTATATAGTGCAGGAATCTGGGCAAATGACTGGTGTGACCAGTATTACTATATGGTACATGAACATGGGCAAATGAGTGGCATGACCTGTATTACTATACAGTTCAGGAACCTGGGCAAATGTGTGGTGTGACCAGTATTACTATACAGTACAGGAACCTGGGCAAATGAGTGGTGTAACCAGTAATACTATACAGTACAGGAACTTGGGCAAACGTGTTTTGTGACCAGTATTTTTATATAGTACAGTAACCTTTGCAAATGAGTGGTGTGACCAGTATTACTATACAGTACAGGAATCTGGGCAAATGAGTGGTGTGACCAGTATTAGTATACAGTACAGGAATCTGGGCAAATGAGTGGTGTGACCAGTATTACTATATCATACAGGAACCTGGGCAAATGAGTGGTGTGTCCAGTATTATTATACAGTACAGTAACCTGGGCAAATGAGTAGTGTAACCAGTATTAGTATACAGTATGGGAATCTGGGCAAATGAGTGGTGTGACCAGTATTATTATACAGTACATGAACCTGGCAAATGAGTGGTGTGACCAGTACTACTATACAGTACAAGAACCTGGGCAAACATGTGGTGTGACCAGTATTAGTATACAGTATAGGAATCTGGGCAAATGAGTGGTGTTACCAGAATTACTATTCAGTACAGGAACCTGGGCAAATGAGTGGTGTGACCAGTATTACTTTATAGTACAGGAACCTGGGAAAACATGTGGTGTGATCAGTATTAATATACAGTACAGGAATCTAGACAAATGAGTGGTGTGACCAGTATTACTATACAGTACAGGAACCTGGGCAAATGTGTGGTGTGTCCAGTATTAGTATACAGTATAGGAATCTGGGCAAATGTGTGGTGTGACCCGTTTTACTATACAGTACAGGAACCTGGGCAAACGTGTGGTGTGACCAATATTAGTATATAGTACAGGAATCTGGGCAAATGAGTGGTGTGACCAGTATTACTATACAGTACAGGAACCTGGACAAATGAGTGGTGTGACCAGTATTACTATGCAGCACAGGAACCTGGGCAAGCATGTGGTGTGACCAGTATTAATATACAGTACAGGAACCTTGGAAAATGTGTGGTGTAGTCAGTATTAGTATACAGTACAGGAATCTGGACAAACATCTGATGTGACCAGTATTAGTATACAGTACAGGAATCTGGTCAAATGAGTGATGTGAGCAGTATTACTATACACTACAGGAACCTGGGAAATGAGTGGTGTGACCACTATTAGTATACAGTACAGGAATCTGGGCAAATGAGTGGTGTGAACATTATTACTGCTCAGTACAGGAACCTGGGCAAATGAGTGGTGTGACCAGTATTACTATACACTACAGGAACCTGGGAAATGAGTGGTATGGCCAGCATTACTATACAGTACAGGAACTTGGGCAAATGTGTGGTGTGAATAGTATTACTATACAGTACAGGAACCTGGGCAAATGAGTGGTGTGACCAGTATTACTATACAGTACAGGAACCTGGACAAATGATTGGTGTGACCAGTATTACTATACAGTACAGGAATCTGGGCAAATGAGTGGTGCGACCAGTATTACTATACAGTACAGGAACCTGGACAAATGTGTGGTGTGAGCAGCATTAGTATACAGTATAGTTATCTGGGAAAATTAGTGGTGTTACCAGTATTACTATTCATTACAGGAACCTGGGCAAATGTGTGGTGTGACCAGTATTATTATACAGTACAGGAACCTGGGCAAATGAGTGGTGTGACCAGTATTACTTTATAGTACAGGAACCTGGGCAAACATGTGGTTTGACCAGTATTAGTATACAGTACAGGAATCTAGGCAAATGAGTGGTGTGACCAGTATTACTATACAGTACAGGAACGTGAGCAAATGAGTGGTGTGTCCAGTATTACTATATAGTACAGGAACCTGGGCATATGAGTGTTGTGACCATTGTTACTATACAGTACAGGAACCTGGGCAAATGAGTGTTGTGAAAAGTATTACTATACAGTACAGGAACCTGGGCAAATGAGTGGTGTGACCAGTGTTACTATATAGTACAGGAACCTGGGCAAATGAGTGGTGTGACCAGTATTAGTATACAGTACAAGAACCTGGGCAAACATGTGGTGTGACCAGTATTAGTATACAGTACAGGAATCTAGGCAAATGAGTGGTGTGACCAGTATTACTATACAGTACAGGAACGTGAGCAAATGAGTGGTGTGTCCAGTATTACTATATAGTACAGGAACCTGGGCATATGAGTGTTGTGACCATTGTTACTATACAGTACATGAACCTGGGCAAATGAGTGTTGTGAAAAGTATTACTATACAGTACAGGAACCTGGGCAAATGAGTGGTGTGACCAGTGTTACTATATAGTACAGGAACCTGGGCAAATGAGTGGTGTGATCAGTATTAGTATACAGTACAGGAATCTGTGCAAATGAATGGTATGACCAGTATTAGTATAGAGTACAGGAACTTGGGCAAATATCTGGTGTGACCAGTATTAATATACAGTATAGGAATCTGGGCAAATGAGTGGTGTGACCAGTATTACTATACAGTACAGGGACCTGGACAAATGAGTGGTGTGACCAGTATTACTATGCAGTACAGGAACCTGGGCAAACATGTGGTGTGACCAGTATTAATATGCAGTACAGGAACCTTGGCAAATGTGTGGTGTGGTCAGTATTAGTGTACAGTACAGGAATCTAGACAAATGAGTGGTGTGACCAGTATTACTATACAGTACAGGAACCTGGGCAAATGTGTGGTGTGTCCAGTATTAGTATACAGTATAGGAATCTGGGCAAATGTGTGGTGTGACCCGTTTTACTATACAGTACAGGAACCTGGGCAAACGTGTGGTGTGACCAATATTAGTATATAGTACAGGAATCTGGGCAAATGAGTGGTGTGACCAGTATTACTATACAGTACAGGAACCTGGACAAATGAGTGGTGTGACCAGTATTACTATGCAGCACAGGAACCTGGGCAAGCATGTGGTGTGACCAGTATTAATATACAGTACAGGAACCTTGGAAAATGTGTGGTGTAGTCAGTATTAGTATACAGTACAGGAATCTGGACAAACATCTGATGTGACCAGTATTAGTATACAGTACAGGAATCTGGTCAAATGAGTGATGTGAGCAGTATTACTATACACTACAGGAACCTGGGAAATGAGTGGTGTGACCACTATTAGTATACAGTACAGGAATCTGGGCAAATGAGTGGTGTGAACATTATTACTGCTCAGTACAGGAACCTGGGCAAATGAGTGGTGTGACCAGTATTACTATACACTACAGGAACCTGGGAAATGAGTGGTATGGCCAGCATTACTATACAGTACAGGAACTTGGGCAAATGTGTGGTGTGAATAGTATTACTATACAGTACAGGAACCTGGGCAAATGAGTGGTGTGACCAGTATTACTATACAGTACAGGAACCTGGACAAATGATTGGTGTGACCAGTATTACTATACAGTACAGGAATCTGGGCAAATGAGTGGTGCGACCAGTATTACTATACAGTACAGGAACCTGGACAAATGTGTGGTGTGAGCAGCATTAGTATACAGTATAGTTATCTGGGCAAATTAGTGGTGTTACCAGTATTACTATTCATTACAGGAACCTGGGCAAATGTGTGGTGTGACCAGTATTATTATACAGTACAGGAACCTGGGCAAATGAGTGGTGTGACCAGTATTACTTTATAGTACAGGAACCTGGGCAAACATGTGGTTTGACCAGTATTAGTATACAGTACAGGAATCTAGGCAAATGAGTGGTGTGACCAGTATTACTATACAGTACAGGAACGTGAGCAAATGAGTGGTGTGTCCAGTATTACTATATAGTACAGGAACCTGGGCATATGAGTGTTGTGACCATTGTTACTATACAGTACAGGAACCTGGGCAAATGAGTGTTGTGAAAAGTATTACTATACAGTACAGGAACCTGGGCAAATGAGTGGTGTGACCAGTGTTACTATATAGTACAGGAACCTGGGCAAATGAGTGGTGTGACCAGTATTAGTATACAGTACAGGAACCTGGGCAAACATGTGGTGTGACCAGTATTAGTATACAGTACAGGAATCTAGGCAAATGAGTGGTGTGACCAGTATTACTATACAGTACAGGAACGTGAGCAAATGAGTGGTGTGTCCAGTATTACTATATAGTACAGGAACCTGGGCATATGAGTGTTGTGACCATTGTTACTATACAGTACATGAACCTGGGCAAATGAGTGTTGTGAAAAGTATTACTATACAGTACAGGAACCTGGGCAAATGAGTGGTGTGACCAGTGTTACTATATAGTACAGGAACCTGGGCAAATGAGTGGTGTGATCAGTATTAGTATACAGTACAGGAATCTGTGCAAATGAATGGTATGACCAGTATTAGTATAGAGTACAGGAACTTGGGCAAATATCTGGTGTGACCAGTATTAATATACAGTATAGGAATCTGGGCAAATGAGTGGTGTGACCAGTATTACTATACAGTACAGGGACCTGGACAAATGAGTGGTGTGACCAGTATTACTATGCAGTACAGGAACCTGGGCAAACATGTGGTGTGACCAGTATTAATATGCAGTACAGGAACCTTGGCAAATGTGTGGTGTGGTCAGTATTAGTGTACAGTACAGGAATCTGGGCAAAAGAGTGGCATGACCAGTATTACTATATAGTACAGTAACCTGGGCAAATGAGTGGTGTGACCAGTATTACTATACAGTACAGGCACCTGGGCAAACATGTGGTGTGACCAGTATTAGTATACAGTACAGGAATCTGGGCAAATGAGTGGTATGAGCAGTATTACTATACAGTACACGAACCCGGGCAAATGAGTGGTGTGACCAGTATTACTATACAGTACAGGAACCTGGGCAAATGTGTGGTGTGACCAGTATTAGTATACAGTGCAGGAATCTGGGCAAATGAGTGGTGTGACCAGTATTAATATACAATACAGCAACCTGGGTAAACGTGTGGTGTGACCATTAATACTGTTCAGTACAGGAACCTCGGCAAATGAGTGGTGTAGCCAGTATTACTATATGGTACATGAACCTGGGCAAATGGGTGGCATGACCTATATTACTATACATTACAGGAACCTGGGCAAATGTGTGGTGCGACCAGTATTACTATACAGTACAGGAACCTGGGCAAATGAGTGGTGTAACCAGTAATACTATACAGTACAGGAACCTGGGCAAACGTGTTTTGTGACCTGTATTTTTATATAGTACAGTAACCTTTGCAAATGAGTGGTGTGACCAGTATTATTATACAGTACAGGAATCTGGGCAAATGAGTGGTGTGACCAGTATTACTATATCATACAGGAACCTGGGCAAATGAGTGGTGTGTCCAGTATTATTATACAGTACAGTAACCTGGGCAAATGAGTAGTGTGACCAGTATTAGTATACAGTATGGGAATCTGGGCAAATGAGTGGTGCGACCAGTATTATTATACAGTACATGAACCTGGCAAATGAGTGGTGTGACCAGTACTAATATACAGTACAAGAACCTGGGCAAATATGTGGTGTGACCAGTATTAGTATACAGTAAAAGGAATCTGGGCAAATGAGTGGTGTTACCAGAATTACTATTCAGTACAGGAACCTGGGCAAATGAGTGTTGTGACCAGTATTACTTTATAGTACAGGAACCTGGGAAAACGTGTGATGTGACCAGTATTAGTATAGAGTACAGGAATCTAGACAAATGAGTGGTGTGGCCAGTATTACTATACAGTACAGGAACCTGGGCAAATGTGTGGTGTGTCCAGTATTAGTATACAGTATAGGAATCTGGGCAAATGCGTGGTGTGACCAGTTTTACTATACAGTACAGGAACCTGGGCAAACGTGTGGTGTGACCAATATTAGTATATAGTACAGGAATCTGGGCAAATGACTGGTGTGACCAGTATTACTATACGGTACATGAACATGGGCAAATGAGTGGCATGACCTGTATTACTATACAGTTCAGGAACCTGGGCAAATGTGTGGTGTGACCAGTATTACTATACAGTACAGGAACCTGGGCAAATGAGTGGTGTAACCAGTAATACTATACAGTACAGGAACTTGGGCAAACGTGTTTTGTGACCAGTATTTTTATATAGTACAGTAACCTTTGCAAATGAGTGGTGTGACCAGTATTACTATACAGTACAGGAATCTGGGCAAATGAGTGGTGTGACCAGTATTAGTATACAGTACAGGAATCTGGGCAAATGAGTGGTGTGACCAGTATTACTATATCATACAGGAACCTGGGCAAATGAGTGGTGTGTCCAGTATTATTATACAGTACAGTAACCTGGGCAAATGAGTAGTGTGACCAGTATTAGTATACAGTATGGGAATCTGGGCAAATGAGTGGTGTGACCAGTATTATTATACAGTACATGAACCTGGCAAATGAGTGGTGTGACCAGTACTACTATATAGTACAAGAACCTGGGCAAACATGTGGTGTGACCAGTATTAGTATACAGTATAGGAATCTGGGCAAATGAGTGGTGTTACCAGAATTACTATTCAGTACAGGAACCTGGGCAAATGAGTGGTGTGACCAGTATTACTTTATAGTACAGGAACCTGGGAAAACGTGTGGTGTGATCAGTATTAGTATACAGTACAGGAATCTAGACAAATGAGTGGTGTGACCAGTATTACTATACAGTACAGGAACCTGGGCAAATGTGTGGTGTGTCCAGTATTAGTATACAGTATAGGAATCTGGGCAAATGCGTGGTGTGACCCATTTTACTATACAGTACAGGAACCTGGGCAAACGTGTGGTGTGACCAATATTAGTATATAGTACAGGAATCTGGGCAAATGAGTGGTGTGACCAGTATTACTATACAGTACAGGAACCTGGACAAATGAGTGGTGTGACCAGTATTACTATGCAGCACAGGAACCTGGGCAAACATGTGGTGTGACAAGTATTAATATACAGTACAGGAACCTTGGAAAATGTGTGGTGTAATCAGTATTAGTATACAGTACAGGAATCTGGACAAACATCTGATGTGACCAGTATTAGTATACAGTACAGGAATCTGGTCAAATGAGTGATGTGAGCAGTATTACTATACACTACAGGAACCTGGGAAATGAGTGGTGTGACCACTATTAGTATACAGTACAGGAATCTGGGCAAATGAGTGGTGTGAACATTATTACTGTTCAGTACAGGAACCTGGGCAAATGAGTGGTGTGACCAGTATTACTATACACTACAGGAACCTGGGAAATGAGTGGTATGACCAGCATTACTATACAGTACAGGAACTTGGGCAAATGTGTGGTGTGAATAGTATTACTATACAGTACAGGAACCTGGGCAAATGAGTGGTGTGACCAGTATTACTATACAGTACAGGAACCTGGACAAATGATTGGTGTGACCAGTATTACTATACAGTACAGGAATCTGGGCAAATGAGTGGTGCGACCAGTATTACTATACAGTACAGGAACCTGGGCTAATGAGTGGTGTGACCAGTATTACTTTATAGTACAGGAACCTGGGCAAACATGTGGTTTGACCAGTATTAGTATACAGTACAGGAATCTAGGCAAATGAGTGGTGTGACCAGTATTACTATACAGTACAGGAACGTGAGCAAATGAGTGGTGTGTCCAGTATTACTATATAGTACAGGAACCTGGGCATATGAGTGTTGTGACCATTGTTACTATACAGTACAGGAACCTGGGCAAATGAGTGTTGTGAAAAGTATTACTATACAGTACAGGAACCTGGGAAATGAGTGGTGTGACCAGTGTTACTATATAGTACAGGAACCTGGGCAAATGAGTGGTGTGACCAGTATTAGTATACAGTACAGGAACCTGGGCAAACATGTGGTGTGACCAGTATTAGTATACAGTACAGGAATCTAGGCAAATGAGTGGTGTGACCAGTATTACTATACAGTACAGGAACGTGAGCAAATGAGTGGTGTGTCCAGTATTACTATATAGTACAGGAACCTGGGCATATGAGTGTTGTGACCATTGTTACTATACAGTACATGAACCTGGGCAAATGAGTGTTGTGAAAAGTATTACTATACAGTACAGGAACCTGGGCAAATGAGTGGTGTGACCAGTGTTACTATATAGTACAGGAACCTGGGCAAATGAGTGGTGTGATCAGTATTAGTATACAGTACAGGAATCTGTGCAAATGAATGGTATGACCAGTATTAGTATAGCGTACAGGAACTTGGGCAAATATCTGGTGTGACCAGTATTAATATACAGTATAGGAATCTGGGCAAATGAGTGGTGTGACCAGTATTACTATACAGTACAGGAACCTGGGCAAATATGTGGTGTGACCGGTATTAGTATACAGTACAGGAATCTGGGCAAATGAGTGGTGTGACCAGTATTACTATATCATACAGGAACCTGGACAAATGATTGGTGTGACCAGTATTACTCTACAGTACAGGAACCTGGGCAAACGTGTGGTGTGACCAGTATTAGTATACAGTATAGGAATTTGGGCAAATGAGTGGTGTTACCAGTATTACTATTCAGTGCAGGAACCTGGGCAAATGTGTGGTGTGGCCAGTATTACTATACAGTACAGGAACTTGGGCAAATGAGTGGTGTGACCAGAATTACTTTACAGTACAGGAACCGGGGCAAACGTGTGGTGTGACAAGTATTAGTATACAGTACAGGAATCTACGCAAATGAGTGGGTGTGGCCAGTATTACTATACAGTGCAGGAACCTGGCAAATATGTGCTGTGTCCAGCATTAGTATACAGTATAGGAATCTGGGCAAATGAGTGGTGTGACCAGTATTACTATACAGTACAGGAACCTGAGCAAATGAGTGGTGTGTCCAGTGTTACTATATAGTACAGGAACCTGGGCATACGAGTATTGTGACCAGTATTGCTATACAGTACAGGAACCTGGGCAAATGTGTGGTGTGACCAGTATTACTATATAGTACAGGAACTTGGGCATATGAGTGGTGTGACCAGTATTAGTATACAGTACAGGAACCTGGGCAAACATGTGGTGTGATCAGTATTAGTATATAGTACAGAAATCTGTGCAAATGAGTGGTATGACCAGTATTAGTATAGGGTACAGAAACCTGGGAAACATGTGGTGTGATCAGTATTAGTATACAGTATAGGAATCTGGACAAATGAGTGCTGTGACCAGTATTACTATATAGTACAGAAACCTGGGCAAATGAGTGGTGTGACCAGTATTACTATACAGTACAGGAACCTGGGCAAATGTGTGGTGTGACCGGTGTTAGTGTACAGTACAGAAACCTGGGCAAATGAGTGTTGTGAAAAGTATTACTATACAGTACAGGAACCTGGGCAAATGGGTGGTATGACCAGTATTACTATATAGTACAGGAACTTGGGTAAATGAGTGGTGTGACCAGTATTAGTATACAGTACAG